>NW_022145605.1:22229084-22409084 GCF_000002235.5 Strongylocentrotus purpuratus | reverse complement strand
CTCGTTCGCTTGTGTCTCCTTAGATCAAGATCAAAGTACGGTTCCTAAATTAAATTAAATTAAATTAAGTTCTACCATCGCCCGATGGCTACGATGACCGTCTCATTTACGAGGGCCAGGTATTCATCTGTGCAAACCGTTCTTACTTGATATACTTACTTGGTATACTTGGTAGATTAGCCCTCTTTTCCTAAGGGAAGGGCTCTCAATTGACGCTTAAAAGTCGCCACTGTAGATGCAGACACTACTTTTTCTGGTAGGCTGTTCCACGGTTGGACCACTCTGTTAGTATAAAAGTGGCCAGCCAGTTGAGTTCTGGAACGTCTGCCGCACTGCAAAATGTGGTCCATCGCCTGAGTCTCTCCGCAGTCGCAGTGGGTATCTTCTCCATGGGCATAGCCCAATCTTGCCATGTTGGCCTTACACCACCCCAATCTCGTCTGCATTCGACTTAGGCATTTCCACTCTGGCCACTTCAGGTTTAGTCCCTTGATGAGTATATGGGCTTGGCTGGTGGTGGGATTCTTCTCAGGTGGTGGGACAGAATCGAGGAAGCTGTGTATGGATACAAAGCGTCTGTGGGGTGGTAGGTAGCCGTATATCATGTGTATGTCGTCTGTCGCCTGCTTCATCCATTCCTTTAGGCAGGTGTTAGAGCGTCATTGGTTAGGAGATCCGATGCCAGCGAGGCGATATATCTCCTCAACCTGGGCAAGCATATTATGCGGATGACATGCAAAGGGCAACAGCTGCAGATTGTATAGTTTTGGGGTCAGCGCCATAGTGTGAAGTTGTAGCTTTCCGATGATGGCATTTAGAGATTCTACTTTGCCTATTGGAGCTTAATCCGTGTTTCATTTCAAAAGGAACTAAAAATCCACGAAAAAAATAATCTAAAAATTGAGTAAGACTCAGGAAAAACTGGTCGATTCTTTCTTATCGTGTATTAGTGCCGGTCCAGGCAGAAACCTTTGACATATACAACAACATGAAGGTACATGGCTAAAGGGAAAGTGAAGAAATAAACAAAGGCGATTTACTCAAAAGTACCCAAAGTGGAATTACCTCCTTTTGGAATAACTCTTTATATATTGTTATAACTCCAGATTTGACTGATTGTGATATATCATTAATAAAAAGTAAAAAAAAAAAATGATTGGGGCAAGTACTCCTCCTTGTGGTACCCCTACTGACAGTTCCTTTTTTTGCAGAAAGTTTACCTTACGAGAATACTTGTTTTCTTTCCTTCAGATAACTTGAAAACCACATGAGCAAGTTTTCAGCAATACCATATTGCTGCATTTTGACTAGTAGAATATCATTGTCTACACAATCGAAACATTTCGATATATCTAATAAACATGCCCCCAATTTTTTTTTCTCATTAAATGCATCAAGTAATTCATCGATAATAATGATAGAGAATATTTACGAGGCGCATGATTTCTCTATGCGCTTTACAATTATGACATACTTGGATTTATATACAACATAATAACTAACAAAATAGTTAACCCGCTGTCCACTGGAACCGGGTTGTCCCTGTGTTATCTTCGGTAATGAGAAAATTCAGTAGTCAATGGGATAAGCAAATAACTAAAAATAATTATGGGAAGTAAACCAATTCACATATAATTACACCTAAGTACAAACTATTTAAAATGACATATTACAAATTCAACAATCATACACCCATACGTCGAACCAACCTCCTAATGCCCGCGTCACAATGTCCCGACGTTGACACCAGATGGGCACACGAGTATGTAATTTTGAATTTCGCACGAAGATGGCCCCGAACTTGGTCAACAGCCAGCCAATCAACAGCCGAAGGAAGTACGATGCCTACATAAGGTCACCCGATGGCACCCGACCACACACGAATGCAACACGAATATGTAATTTTTATTAAGTAGTTTACCCACAGGCCACAATAAGGCCTCACGTTGGCTACACGACGTCGTATTGATAGTACGCTGCGTTCGAACTAGGTCACGAAGGCAATTTTAATTGCTGATCGGAGATTAATGATGCTCATAGCAGGGCGTCGGAGCGTCTTTCAAAGTGGGGGACGTGACCAATTAAAAAGGGCACTTTCTGGAAAAAGGGCACCTAGAAAGGGAAATCTCAAAGCGAAAATATACAGTTTGTTAGACATTGGTATATACCCTACATTGTGATTACATCAACTGGGATGCTTCCAATATTTGTTTATATTTATACATCATACAAGATATTGTTTAAGCAGCATACTTTACAGTTGGGTGTGATTGTCTGAATATTTATATGTGAGCGAGGAAAATTTGAAAGATTTGTGAGTCGCAGTGCGAAAAATTACATCTTATAAAGAGAAAAAAACAACAATCCTATTAGGGTTTTACTCACATTCTCATAACGGAAGACTGACAAGACCTTTGCTGACTGACATAATAGTCATCTATAAATGCGAGTGAGTGTAGCGAGCGAGCTGCTGGAGAAATTGCCCCGAGTCACTTTAAATTAGGGGCACGTTTAAAAAGAGAAGAAAATGGGAAACTTATAGAAAGGGATAAGCCACCTTTAGAAAATAAAAAGGAACACGTTTTAAAGTACAAAGGGTAATTATCAGAGGTGAAAATGGGGCACTTCTTATACCGAAAAGAGATACTGACAAGATATGAAAATAGGTACTTATGAGAATGAAAAGGGTCACTTTTAATAGGTGAAAAGGAGGCATTTATAAGAAGGGGAAGGAGTTCATTTTTCATGGGGACACTTATCATAACAAAAGGGGGCACTTATTAAATTGGAAAAGGGGCACACGTGAGAATAAAAGGTAGGCTAATCGGAGTAAAAATGGGTATTTTTTAAAAGGGGAAAAGACAGTTCCTTCAAAGGGCACTTGTCAAAGTAAAAGGAATACCTCTCAAATTAAATTTGGGTCATTATCAGAGGTGAAGGAGGCACTTATCAAAATTGAAAAGGGGCAATTACTAGAGATTAAAAAGGGCACTTAGATAATTAAAAATGGACCCATATTGAAAGGAAATGAAGACTCGTCGAAGGAAAAGGGGCACAGGTCAAAATATAAGGGGCACTTATCATTGGGAGAAAAGTAATATGGGCACTTTTTAAGGTAAAATGGGCCTTTGTCCTATATAAAAAGGGGCAATTCTTACGAAGTTATAGGGGCACTTTTCCTATCATTGGGCACTTTTTAAGGTAAAATGGGCCCTTTTCCTATGTAAAAAGGGCAGTTCTTACGAAGTTATAGGGGCACTTTCACTTATCATTGGGAAAAAAGTAATATGGGCACTTTTTAAGGTAAAATAGGCCCTTTTCCTATGTAAAAAGGGGCAGTTCTTACGAAGTTAAAGGGGCACTTTTCCTATGTTAAAAGCGGCACTTTTGGGGTACTTGAAAAAGCCTGTGGCTCTGAGGCTGGCTATATCATGGGAAATGCTTGAGCTACATAAATTCGGCTGTCTTCGCCGACACCGTGGCCTCATCTCGATGTCATCGTACAATAATTCGATGGCTACACGATGGCTTTCCGAGGGCTTCACATGTTGCCTTCCGAAAACAATCGGGCAGCTTCAAGTTTCCTTCGTATTGTCTTCGTTAGGCGATAAATGACCGATGGAACTTCTGATCACACGAAGTAAAGACGAAGAGGACACGATTTGACAAGATGCCCTCACGATGGCCTTATAGAGGGCAACACGGACACACGAATTCAACACAAAAATGACCCTTCCCATTAAGGTCTTGTCTTGTGTGGCCCGATGTCTTTACGATCAGAGCCGAATTCGAACTTTTCCTTCATCTTATGTCAACAAATCAGCTCTAGGAAACCCTCGAAAAAAAGGCTCTCCCAAAGCCGCCAGTGCTCCCAACAACTCGAAGCTGGTCAGGAAGTTGGTACCACAAGACAGGCGCTGCCGTTGAAAAAGCACGAGAGCCATACGTTTCGGTTGATGTGGTAGATAACTCTATGCAGAAAAGTTTTCGTTGAATGTTTCGGTAGGAAAGCATGTTGTTCAATATTGATAAGATTGTGTTTAAGAAAATAACGTAGCAGTTGTTTGTCAATTTCTTTTTCTATTATTTAAGGGATATGGCTTCAATACAACAGAGATGGATAGGTTGTTTGTTTCTTCATTCCTTGAACCTTTTCCCTTTCAAATTGAAGTTGTTCCAGCCAATTTCCAGTCTTCTGCTACATCTCCACATTTTATGCTTGAATTAGATATATCTGTTAAAGATACACACACACACACACACACACACATATATATATATATATATATATATGCTGCTGCTACTTGAAGTAATCTTATAATCGAATCCTTGTACATCACTATTACTAATTTATCTAAGAGAAGCAAATATTGAAGTACTTCACCTTTTTACAGAGACTCTATTTTGAATTCATACATACATATGCTGGGTTTTTCCATTAATAGATTTGCTTTAAGGAATCATTGTGATAATATTATTACCAAAATTAACAAATAAAGTATTAATTTTATCACTGTCTATACAACAAGATGATGAACTATCATTTTTAGTCATGCCTGTAACCTGTTGCTTTTCTTTCCTATAATTTCTTACCATTATTACTACATTTGTGAGATACATCAGTGAAATAAGCCTTATTCCTTTCATTTCTTAATCTGTCAACGTAAATCTTGCACTTAGCATATTCACAATGATTATCATGAGATACCGTCTCATTTTATGATTTTCGTTTGTATTCTCTAAATCAATGACAGTATGTACACGATAGTGATCACTCAATGATATATTAAGTACGTCAGTTAGAATATGTTTTTTTTCAGGTATTGTGCTCGAAATGTGATCAATACACATTGCTGATTTTGTAGTAAATCTCGTGGGCTTGGTGACCGATTGGGTTAGTAAAAATTATTTCCCTAAGCTATGAACAGTATTACCATGAAGAGTTTCATTAAGTTTGTAATCGACATTGAAATCCCCGAGTTTAAGTAATTCCATATATGTGTCATTTGCCTTCTCAACATTTTCTGTGATCTTCTAAAAATACTCAGCATATGCATCAGGAGGTCTATAACTACAACAACAAAAAATGTAACTTTGCTAGTTTCAGCCTTTGAATTTCAAGCCACATTAATTTAATGGAATCGTCATAAAGATCATTTCTCTCAATGCATGCGAAGAAGCTTTTTTTTTTTTTTTTTTACATAGATACAAACACTACCACCTCGGCGACCATCATTTCTATCTCGCCGATAGAGGGTGTATCCATTTATTTTCACAACTTCACTAGCACTAAAATGATTTAACCAGATCTCAGATAGACATAATAAACCAAAGTTCATAGTTTTCAACAAATAAAGAATTTCATCAAGTTTATCAAATAAGCTTCGCACATTGAGATGTACTACTTTCAGTCCTTTTGCTTCGAGAGTGTTCAAGTTTTTAATTTGCTTTTTAGGAGAATGTTTCTTAAGCGCGTCAATATCAGCACAGTCTTCCTGGCCTTAATTTTAGTTGGTTTATGTATTCTTGCCAAATTTACGTTTGTGTCCAGTTTCATGGCAAAAATAGCACTCAATCTCTTCTCCATAACGGCAGTTTTGGTGCTTGTTATTTGTTTCTCCACAGTAAAAACATCCGGTGTAGCAAGGGGAATTATCAGCGTGCGCATAGCTCATTCTAGGAGGTTGCAGTTACGGTCCTTTAGACATGTTTAAAGGAAACCAAAACCTTACTTTTATTGTAAAGTTTAAAAGATTTGAATAAAATCAGTGAAAATTTGAACAAAATCGGGCAAGGAATAAGAAAGTTAAAGCTTTTTGAAATGACTAGTCACTAGAGGGCGGTATTCAATTTGATGACATCATCTGTGAACAACTCTCCATGCCTTTTGTACATAAAATTTCACAATTTTGTTGTTTTCTTTGTATTTATTTGTGTTCTTGATCCGACTTCATAACATGTGAAGCAGAATATCATTTTGCATTCTATATCTTGCTTTCAGAGGAGTGCATTATCTCAATCACAAGAAAGAAGGAAAAACATGAAATTTGATGTACAAAAGGCATGGAGAGTTGTCCACAGATGATGTCATCAAATTGAATACCGCCCTCTAGTGACTAGTAATTTAAAAAAGCTCTTACTTCCTTATTCCTTGCCCGATTTTGTTCAAATTTTCACTGATATTTTTCAAATATCTTAAATTTTACAATAAAAGTAACTTAGTATGAAGGTTTTGGTTTCCTTTAAAGGCAGTTTTGCTGACGCGGTTCTGCATTGCCATGGAGAAAGAATCCGGGGCAGATGGAAAGGGAATGCGAGTGGCGTAGGTAGAGGATACAGTACATGCAAATTATACCAAACAGAATTAGTCTTATGCACATTATTTTTTTTTAAATATCCTATTAGGCCTCACAGTAACGACGCCATTGTTTATCCTCTAAATCATGGCTGTACGCAGCGGAGAATAGGGTACGTGGCCACCCCCACATATACCAAAAAACACAAAGAAAATGCAATAAATTATCAATAATTCATTGCATTTTCCCCCGTTCCCCAACAGGAACAATTTCTCTGTAGGGCCATGCATTATGGTTTAAGGCATGCAATGGCCACCCAGAGAATCTTTAATTCATTTTCTAGTCCCAAATAATATGATATTATACTTTTTTAAAATAAATATTTGTGTGATGATCTTACACTTCTGAATATTCAACACTAAGTCATCTCTTTCAAGGTGGTCAACTATTTTTTGAAACTCACATTTAAGCGTATTCTCAACAAGGGCAATTTCTTTGCCTTGGCAAAATACTGCCGCATCAGCATCGTATAAACAGATTTTAGTATTTTCACAATAGGGCAAATTACAGAGGTCATTAATAAAAATGCATCGGAGATAAGACCCCTATCTTTCCCCCTCAGTATTAAAAAAATCATTCACATCACCCACCGCCGTTCCTGTTGATTGAAGCGGTCGGAAGCCCGATTGCCTCTGAAGACAATTATCATTGAGATTATCCTACAATAACAGTGTACTGCCTTTTCTAAAATCTAGAATGAAGGTAAAACCATTGCAAAAGAAAGATTTTTGTGTGTGGATACTCCCCGATTGAACCCGGGTCGCTTGAATGGGAGGCAAGTGCCCAATTAACAACATATTTCCGTTATATTTCGCTTACACGCAAAGCTGAAAACGACCTTGGCAAAGTCGTAATTTCAACTTTGAGTTAAAAATCTCGACGTGATCCTGACATCTGATAGAAACAGAAAATATTTTACCCATAGCCCATAGTCGTAGCTATAATATACCAACATGTGGGAGCGAATAAAGCAAAAACAAGCGAGATACTGCTCAAAGAACGATGCATGTAGATTCATGATGTGAACGAAATTCACCTTCCATAGGCGTGACACGCAAATTAAGAAAATTCTGACATGTCCCCTTTAATCGAATTTGTTTTTTTGATGACGTCATCGAAATAAAAATTGTGTAGTTGATCTTGTAGAAAATAGTCTAAGCTACAACAATCAACTACAACCATCTTTGAGTGAGATATTAGGGACTTTTCGATTTGCGTGGACATGGACGTGTGATTTCCTTTTAAGGCACTGGCAGTCACGTGTGACGTCCTTTTATAAAGGCACTGACAGTGTCACACGTTGCAGTTCAAGTTCTCGTCGTGCAAATCGAAAAGCCCCTACTGTCAAATGAAAAGGCTATAACAATTAGGACGACATTTTATCAAAATCATTTCTTTTAGATCATATGCAAAATAATTGACCCCCCAATTGTATTCATAATTCTATTTTAACTTATAGGCTTTCAAAAAGAAACAAATTTGGGGCGTCTCCAGCCTTTCTGACGAGCTATGGCGGATTCGAGATAGGAATGTTTACCCCTTTTTATTTTAAATTGCCTTTGACGTGCGCACACATTTGAAAGTTTGACGCGCGCGTGTAGCATTATTGAATGTCAAGAATGACTGTAAATAGTTGGAAATTGCCAAGAATAGTGTCAGAAAGACAAACCATGCAACAAAAAACGGCGCTTCTATGTTCTGTACGTGCTGCACGCGCGCATAATATGCGTATGGGCGCTTACGCGCAGACAATTTTGAAACACTTGACATATTTTGAAACATAATCTTATTTGATAAAAAAAAAAAAAAGGATATTTAGCATTTTAAATTTTGACGCGCGCGGATTTTGTTGTGCAGAAACGATGTATAAATGAAATATGGCCTATATTAGAAATTCACAAAATGGCGCCAAGATGACGTCACACATCAGTAATTACACAAATCTCCTAGTAACCATGCATATACCACATGACATGAGAGTATTCATAACTTGCTTACTATTTGTCCTTGGATTGCCCTTTAAAAGAGAGAAACAGCGTCCCTCCCTTCGGCATTGTGCCCACTTGTACGCTTTTATTGCGTAATCGTCCCATTGTCCACATGCATGGAGCTCGCACAAACACTCTGCTCTCACCGTCAGCATAGATATCGACTGCCGTGTCATTGTATTTGTCAGCAGTCGACAGGTAAGGATCAAAACCACACCTTCCGAGTTTAATAGAACCAGGTCAAAGTCAGAGAATTCAAGGCCACCATGACCATCGAGCTGTACGTTGATCTGAGATCCCAGCCATGCCGTGCTGTGGTCATCTTTCTCAAGCTGACGGGTATTCCACATGAGCTTAAATACATCGACATCTTTGCGGGTATGCTTTTTCGTTGTGATTGGTTTATTATGAATGAGTGGCTATGAATACTACGGAGCCCCGAAAGGGACATGAACAAATTATCAAAAGAATATATACTTCACGTCCCGGAAGGAACATAAACAAAAAGGGAGATTTGATTTTTAATTTTTTTTTCTCTAATTTTATAGTTTTTTTTAATTCAATTTTTTTTTTGGAATTTAATTTTTTTTTCTTCGAACTTTTAAGTTATTTTTTTCTTCAAATTTTAAAGTTTAATTTTTTTGCGAATTTTTAAAGTTGTTTTTTCTAATCTTATTGTGAAATTAAGATATTGTTAATCATATATATTGATTGGTTTTCTATTTCTTGTATTTTGTATGGTACAATTAACATAACAAGTTGTATAATTTAATTAAGAATCAATAGTGATGTCTTCGCCTTATCCATTGAGAAAATAACCACACAAATGGACAGTCATGTATAAAAATCTTGTTAGATATATCAACCTCAATTGAGGTTGATTACGCAGATCATGAGTAAAGCTGATTAAATACCATCTAGATAAAGGAAAAATCGTAGGGCAAATGGTCCCATTAATCCCTCAACATGTTAGTATACTCCAGTAAATAGCCCTCTTTCAAGTAGATACTTGAAAATGTAAATCCAATAGTCCAAACTATTTTTTTCCTCAAGAAACTCCACCAACTTTCTATTCTCTGATTGGCAGTACTAGCACCTGCCAGATACACTCTTTCAGTCTGCATGCTGCGAAGCACTTCTTGAAGCACCTGAATGTAACGATAGCCTACAAGGACAAGAAATGGGCGTCCTTCACTCTCCTTCAAAGCTTCCCGAAATTATCATGCAATAATTGGATGATATACATTAGGCCATATTATTTTACGTTTTACAAATCCATCGTTACAACCGCTGATGCACAGTCCACATGGTTGCAATTTGTCATAGCCGTCTAGAGGCTGTTCACACCGGCAGAGATAGCGCGGTCTAGCGCGCGCTAGACCGCGCTATCTCTGCGGTGTGGAAGGTACAACGTCGTTTCGGTCCGCCCAACAGCGAGCCACGGCGAGCCAACACTGGAGCACCTCTTGGGGGTGGTCCACGAGGGATAGCGCGGTCTAGCGCGCGCTAGACCGCGCTATATCTACCGGTGTGAACCCGAGCTACGATAGCACGCCGGATTTCATCGTTCTACACGCGGGGAATTTTATACTCATTCTATTTTGGTGCGATCTGAATCTGAATCGGTACAATAGGCCATTTTCGTAATGTAACCAAATTTAATGCATAAGTGTTTGTGAGGTGCCTCAATACAAATTATTTCATTCACCTGATAGGAACAATAGTATTTCAATAGTCAGAATGCAACTGCATATATTAAGTGTTGCTATATAGGTAGGTCAAGCCATAATGCTTGTCCAACCTGACAACAACTAATGTATGCAGTTTGGATTCTGTCTATTGAAATACTATTATTCTTATCAGGTGAATGAAATAATTTGTATTGAGGCACTTTACAAAGACGTATGCATTAAATTTGGTTACATTACGAAAATGGCCTATTCAGAACGTCACGCGTCATGACAACAGGACCTCTCAAAAAACTTGGGTGCAGTTAGACCGCGCTATCTCACTGCGGTGTGGATCCGGCGAATGCCAATGGGCGGACCGTGGGTCGCGCTACGATTGCGCGATCCATGGTCCGCCCACGGTCCCCCCTTGCGGTGTGAACACGCCCTATGAGGCTGTTCATACCGCAATGAGATAGCGCGGTCTATCGTAGCACCCCCTTTTTTTCTAGCGCGCGCTAGCCCGCGCTATCTCTCGTGGACCACCCCCAAGAGGTGCTCCAGTGTTGGCTCGCCGTGGCTCGCTGTTGGGCGGACCGAAACGACGTTGTACCTTCCAAACCGCGGAGATAGCGCGGTCTGGCGCGCGCTATCTCTGCCGGTGTGAACAGCCTCTATGTGACAAACGAAGTTGGGTCCTTATATATGCATGTTTTCTTTGTCGTCTGCCTTTCCTCATTTAAACTCCTTCAGGATCAAGTTCTTCAAAATTAATCTAAGCGAGTCTTGGAGCCGTTCCTAGAAACCGTCATAAGTCTAACTTCTTGACTATGCCATTGAAACGCGTGTTAATTCTATAACACAGGTTTCAATGGGAAAGTCAAGACGTTAGACTTATGACGGTTGCTAGGAACGGGCCCCCGGATTCCATTGTATTTGCACTTGGCGTGCATCATTCGGTAGCCATGAAGTTGTCTGGGTCCTTCTAACTGGTTCAAAATGAATTTGAAGACATCAAGTAGATTGCAAAAATGTCTGCGTTTCAGATTTAAACGCTTCAACGTTTTAGATGCCTTTGGCTTATCACGTTAATTCTACCTTTTTTGGGAGATGCTCCCCCCCCCCCCTGGCGCTCAAGGAGGGTTGGGGTTGGGGGGTGCAATCTGTTTAATTTTTCGAAGACTAAACAAAAATGTGCTCACTACCCAAGCAGCATGTAATCACGGACCCAACACAAACCCTTTATATACCATTTTAATGTATATGGTGCCTCATAAAATACAAACAATTTGTATATGGTGATTGTATATGATGATTGTTTTAACTGACTGCTAAGAAAGCATGTATATGCTTATAGGTTAACAACCAGGGGATCGTGTACCGATACCATTGTTGAAGGTTGATGAAATTACTGCGTAATGTTTGTATGAAATGTTACTTATTATATTCCTTCTACTGTACTAACCCTCTAACATGCAATCAATCCTCACAATTTTTCAAACCACAACGATATTTTTTGCTTTCTTTGTAGGCGTCACTGGTCAACACCCTCTAACAGTAAATTCTCCCAACCAATTTTTGAATTTTCCCAACCTTTTTCCAAAGAAAACAAGACGTAAAACAGACTTTAAAAAAAAAATCTGTCAACACTTACATGTTTGGAATGGTATATTCATATTCATAGCCAATTCATTGCTTTGTGACGATTTACATTCAAATCAAATTAAATAAAATAATAATAATAAAGTTGAGAGATCAGATCAGTTTTTCCAGATTGTAATCATTAATAATGGTCTGTTTTCACTTAAACTTTCATATTATCTGTATTGTATATCTAGCATTGAAGTCACTACCCTATCAGAATTTCCTCTCATTTGAACAATGTTACCAAGTCTCCGAAAGGACTAAATAATGAGAGTCAATGCCTTCCTAAAGGGCACGAGCGTATTTACTGGGTTTTGAAGTATCAACCCGGGACCCTCTTGTTTACGAGACCACTACCCCAACACTTTTATACAAATAATTATATTTCAATATTCGAAATACAAATTGCATACATTGCTTATTGACAGGTAGGACAAACATTGTGGCCCACCCTACCTAACAACACGTTATATACTGTATGTATATTTAGCGTTCTTACTATGAAAATGCAATTATTTCATTACATGTGAACAATATATTTGTATTTAGGCACTTCACAAAGACACATGCATTATATTTAGTTACATTAGAAAATGGTCTATTGAATTAACTTATTTTACCTTGTATAAATTTGAACACCAATGCAATTCCAATGCCTCATCAAATTTTATGTAGAAGACGTTATAGAGCATTTATATTTGCCCAGCATATGATAGTTCATAGAGTTAGGAGCTTGTAATGATTCTCTTGAACCACTTCTTGTCTTTCCGCGTACATCTGGTCTTTCCACCAGTTGATGAAAACAGTAGCGCTTTAGGTTTACCCACAAATAAACAAATACTTGTCTATGACATCGATTAGAAAGCCATGACACCCCTCCTATTCTCCTGTTTTCAGACCTGGGCCCTGTCTTATAACGAGTTGCGATTGATCCAAATCAATCGCAAGTCATCTAATCAGTCGCAAGTTTACAGTCACTTATGTCTGATGTACATAATTGCAGTGATATCAAATACAAATAAGTTGCGATTAATAACAACTCTTTATGTGACGGGGCGCTGGTGTTAATTGCCTTGGTAATTATTCTCATATGGTGATTGTTTGAATATTATTCAGGTTATTCAATTATTCGTAACAGGGGAAATAATTTATAACGAGCCACTTAATTAACAAAGATTGGAGGTGCTTTAAACTATGTAATTTCATTACGAAAATGACTTATTAATTGCAAACAAATATGGTTTCATTGGCCTACCAGGTATCGTGCAATATGCCAACGAAAAAAATGACCGATTACTAAATGCAAACAAACATAGTTCCATCTGCGTACATGGTATCGTGCAAAATGCCAACTCATCGTGTCAACAATTAAATGCGTTAGCAACGACCCCCTTCCCCTACAGTAGTCCGCATACAATTGAATCAAAGATTTAGGTGGTCGATGTGTACAGGATCAATATTGTGATGCAATGTGTATACGAATGGAATTGAAAAGGAATTGCTTAGTCATGCAATTGTGGCAGTTTCGAGCTACATGAATCATAGAAAGTTCAACAGGCATATACAGGATGATACATTATGAACACTTATACTCCAAAAAACATTCCTTGTTATATTTTTATTTTCTTGAAAAGTTAGGCCTATATCATTGAAAATAATGTTTATGCTTTTCAACTTCATCAAGGTCTAATAAACTAAGGGCTCCGGGTTTCTTTGCGAAGAAAACAAAAATTAGGAGACAAAAAGGAATCGCCCGTGCAAAAACATTCCAGATGAGTTTTGTTCCTCTTTTTAATAACGGGGAATAGCAGTTTTATAGCACAATCCTAAGTGTTAATCGATGTTGATGAAGATGTGTACTTGTGGGAAAATTGGGACTCAAGTTTGTTTTCTCCTATTCATTTTGCTCACCCCCCCTTTCCTTCATGACGATTGCTGATCACTTACATGCCCAAGTCACACCGCCAATACACTCCGGGCTAACTGTTTTTTTTTCTCTGGTATCGGTCTGTTGGATGTTACCAAGGTGGATTGCTTTGGTAGTCACTATACTCTCTTTTCTTCTTTTCTTCTTAAACATCAATAAATAAAATCAATAACAAATTGAAGTTAAATACTCCCGAAAATATCTATGAGACGGTAAACTGTACACAGGTGCTTTCCTCCTATATTTCAGGGTCGGTCACATGTCAAGAATTTGAAAAGAGTTTGATTAAAATAAATTGGTCTAAGTTTAGAAAATATGTGGGTTCCGAGAAATTAATGCTTAATATTCATTCTCATACATCGACTAGCATACGTTTTACAAAGACACAATTTAGATCGTTATCATCGATTGTCCTATAATCGTTGGTTTGTATAACCATCCAAACTCCTTTTTCCCCTTTGTCCTCCTAATCTACTTCTGCTTAGGCAGACATATTGCTTAGTCATTGGCAATCTCAATAAAACTAAAACATTATCCTTTCACCCTTCTAAGTAAGAAGTTTGAAGATCATTTTTTTGTTTCAAACCTGTCTGTGATGGGTCGGTAAGGACATGATCGGATTCTCTGTTCAGTGTCACTTAGACCGTCTTATCAACTAACCAGCAATAGAACCCACTCGTTTCGTGTAAGCTCTTTTTCAAACACTGTCACTGTGCCTAAACGCCTATTGTGATTCTTGTAAAAGTTCCTTTGCATAACATCTTTGAGACAGGGGTGGAAAGATACTCATCCTGGAATAGGGGAAGCGGGGAGTGCTTTCAGATGTTATTCATTTTATGACTAGTAAACCCAATATTCTGTCCAGAAAAAGTCTGATTGTTGTTGATATTTCTGTTTCTATCATGTATTAGTGTTGTTATTATTACTATCATTATTATTAGTAGGAAAAGTAGTAGTATTTTTTGTTATTGTTGTTGTTATTATTATTATTATTATTATTATTGTTGTTGTTATTATCGTATTATTGTTGTTATTGGTTTTATCCTTCTTCTTATCATCATTATCATTATCTCCAGCATCGTCATTGATTTATTTTGCGTCACCTTTTTCGATAAAGTCCGGTGGACTTTTTTTTTTATTGAGACACCCTTCAGTACCTCGATGTCATGGCTCAGTTCAGAGTTGGCATGCAATAAAGGGGAAATATACTCTGCCACAGGTGTTATCCTCCACCCGATCGAATAAGCCTAATCCTAAATCCCCTATTGTGTCTTAAACAGTCCAACACATGATACCAATGACAAGGAGGAATATATATTTTAATGTAAACGTGTTTACTTGTATTTTAAAGCGAGCACAAGAAACCCTAAAACGGGAACAATTTCCATCTCCAAACGGTTCCAGGGCTGAATGGAATGATCCTAATCTTATGGATTATAGGTCGTTAATCCCCTATTGTGCCGTTAAGAATCCTTTTGGGTAACATAATTATGTCAATGCCAAGGTGTTTATTTTCATTTTTAAGGCGAGCACAAGAAGCCAGAGTTCGCGGACAAGTTCCCACTCCAAACACTTCCAGGACTGAAAGATGGCGATTTCTACCTCGGTGAAATGTAAGAATTGTTTCTTATTTGCTTTTCCCTGTCATGCGTGTGTTTCATATGTGACAAAACAAGAGTACTGTATCATGACGATTGGAGGAGTATTGCAGAATAACAAGCGCTATAGGCCTACCACCATCATTTTAAATGTATTATATAAACATAACAATTATAACTCTTTCACCTCGCACCGGGAGTAATGGTAGAAATAAGAGAAAGAGTATTACTCCTAGTTGTAGTAGTGGAAGTATTAATGGCGTATTAGTAGAAGTAATGGAGGTAGTAGTACTAGTTATGGTAGTGGTGGTAGTAGTAGTAGTAATATCAATAGTAGTAGTGGAAGTATTAATAGCGTAGTAGTAGAAGAATTGGAGGTAGTAGTACTAGGAGTGTTAGTGGTGGTGGTGGTGGTGGTGGTAGTAGTATTAGTAGTAGTAGTAGTATTAGTAGTAGTAGTAGTAGTAGTAGTAGTAGTAGTAGTAGTAGTAGTAGTAATAGCAGTATAGTAGTATGATCAGTAATGGGCGTTTTAATGTGAGGTATATACAACCAGCAGGACCAATTCCAATTACCAACACGTTAAGTCCATATTAAAATAAGAATATTCTTAAAGGGATAGATGAGTACTTGATTCAAATCGCAAATGTCTTCAAAGTGCATGGTTATTGCTTTTACTCATATTTATGATATTTCTAGAGCCCTTTTATGACCTAAAATTGCAATGAAAGTAAATTTAGACCCCAACATATGTGAAAGTTAGCCAATACGATCGTACCAACTCAGCACCACTTAAAAAAATATGGTGACCGTTAAGTAACAAATTAATTATCAATAATAATAAAAAAGGACCGCCTGGTTTTCTGCGTATTTTAACCAACAGGAAAAAAGCCAACACTGGCATTGGCTTGAATAAAACGTAAAAGGCGCTGTTTCGTTTTTGTCAGCGGCTGGTTCAAATTATCGAATATTTGTGGGGCACCACAAATATTAGAAATTGTTATCTTTGTGGATATTTTAGCCGTCTCTGAACCGACTTTGATCGAACGAAGATGATGTTGTCGTTTATATTGTATGTTCTTCAAATCTGACACTCAGTTTTTCATTTTTACACAAAATAATTATTATTATGTGTGGTGCCCTCTGCAACAAAAATCAATTATCCCTTTTATGATATTGTATGACCTTTTCAGTGATATATCCCATAGATTTGTTTGACTACACGTTCGCAGAGTCGCTATATTCCGTTCTTTGTTTCGTTTTTTGACTTCTAATTCTTTTGCAGATTTGCCACATTTCGTTCTTAGTTTCGTGTTTTGAATATTTGTTTGCATAGTCGCTGAAGTTTGTTTTATACTTGTTTTGGCTATCCTTTTCGCATGGTGGCCTTTTCCATTCTTTAATTGTGTTGGCTATTCTTTTCGCAGGGTGGCTATATTCCATTACCTGATCAATAAGCATGCCGACATGATTGAGGATCATTGGTACCCTAAGGACATGAAGTCCCGTGCACGTGTGGATGAGTACATCGCCTTTCATCATACAGGCACTAGGGGCAAGTGTATGGCACTCTTCGTGGCTGAGGTATGTACATCAAAACTATGTTGTGAAATGTGAAGTCTTTGGCAAGTCAAATGGCCAATAGTTCATTGCCGATTTATCGCCGGGAAAGAGGTTTTTTTTCGAGCGAAAGCTCTGCATATCGACTGGTGAATTTACTTTTTTGCGATAAACATTTGTTTTTATCGAATTATTGGGCATTTGAACTTTCATAACAGTCCTCATAGTGATGTTTTTTCTACTATGCCATCTTGTATTCCCTTTTATTCCACTACCCTTGTCTCCTTCCATACCTCCTCCCTCTGTCTCTCTGTCTTTCTTTCTCTTTTTATGTCTCTCTGTCTTCTTTTCGGTCCCTCTTTATCTATTTGTGCCTTCCCTTTTTCCTGTGTCTCTCTCTTCTCATTCTTCATGCTGAATATACTATGCAACTCAAGGTAATCTTCTCAAACAATGCGAGACGATAATACGAACTTCTCGGTGGTATAAGTACCAAGTTCGTCTATTTATACGGCTAACATTTGTTTTCCGTTTCCAGCAAAATCCCTTTTTTCAATCAACGTTTAAAAGCAATTGCTTTATCATTACTTCGCCCCGCCTCCTTTGCCTTCATTTCCCATATACGATGTTAATGAATGGAGATAATGAGGGATATCTTTTTCTTCTTTAAAACGTTTTTAACGAAAGAGTTTTGACACACTATAGAAATACAGCATATTAACCCCCCAAAACTGTAATGTTCTTTCCTTGATTTTCAGGTATTTGCTCCTGTTCCGGATCAGGACAAAATCAAGACTGAGGCAGAGAATCTCAAGCAAGGTTTGGACAAGATCGAGAAGTGTTTCCTGAAAAATAAATACTTCCTCTGTGGCAAGCAGATATCTATCGGTGATATCATGGCTGTTTGTGAGGTAATGTTTACTTATGTAAAGTATAGGCCTTTTTAGGGGTGTCGTAGTCCAGTAAAAACGTCACCAGATTATGAATCACCAAGTTTCCGGTTCGAATACCGCCGCAGCACTAACGTCCTTTGAAAAGACGAAAATGTACATTTGATACTCGCTACTCTCTTCTCAGGTGTAATATATGGGTACATTGTGTCTTTATTAGGGCAGTTATGCGAAAAGCCAGGTTATAAGCAGTGGTATGTAGGCGCCTTGAGCATACCATGGGATGCATATGCCCGCCATAATTATTATTGTTATTATCATTATTATTATTATTATTATTATTATTATTATTATTATTATTATTATTATTATTATTATTATTATTATTATTATTATTATTATTATTATTATTATTATTATCATCATTATTGGCGTTATCAACATCATCAAGTTCGCCAGTTTTGGGGAGGGGGAGGGGGGGGGGGGGGGGGGCTGAAATGACCTGACCAATCAATTTTCAACCTCTAATCTGTATTATAATAATTTTGTCATGAAAAAATACTAGATCTGAATTTGTAATTAAAATAAAGCACCTCATTGGTAGCGGTTGCCTAAATATGAGGGGATGGGTGCCTAGTGTGCCTAGTGCGTTTGAAATGGTTTATTTCAAGTATTCGGCCCCCCACACTCTCCCGCCCTCCTCGTACGCCTGTAATAACAGACCTGTCAGAAACCCACCTTTGGCATAGGATTCATAATCGTGTTTTTGTTTTGGTATTTGTAATTTGTCATATAACATCTTCTTCTTTTCTTCTTTTGTTTGAACTATTTTTACAGCTCGCGCAGTTCACCGTCCAAAATCGGGACATCTTTAAAGACAACCTCCAGATGAAGGGGTACATGAATAGAGTGAAGGCGTGTCTCCAGCCAGCTTTCGATGAGGTCAATGTTAAGTTATGTGATTGGAGAGATTCGCTCGCGAAGTAGACCTTCCGGAGATTGAGGTCATGTCACGTTCTGCTTCTGAAAACAAATCCTCATTACGTACTGCCACCATTAAAGATTCTATGTCCCTTTTGCAGCCAACATCAAATTATGTAGAACTTTGCAGGAATTATGGATATGTCATGTCCTATCTGTTTAATTTAAACATTAGCAGTTTCCTAGTATTCAAATTATGCAAGGAAACCTGTTTACCTTCTAGACTTCGCTGCCAGACACTATTGAGTGACTGACTGACATCTTTTTTTCTTTGGTAATAAAATAGCTAAAATGAGCTGTAACAGGTACATAAGCATTTTGTCTACATCAATAACCCATTATTTATAAAGGCCAAAATTAAACTGATTGAATCTTTGTGCAGCACAACACATACGACCATTCGGTAAAAGGGTCTGAAAATCAGACTATTACTTAGATGATTGCAATCACTTAAGTCGATTCGACAACTAATGGTCCTTATTTTTCCACAAAAACCATTGGAATTGAACCTTTTGGCTCAGTCAGTAGAGTGTCCGCCTCACAACCGGGAGGTCGTGGGTTCGAACCCCTGCCGCGTCATACCAAAAGACGTTAAAAGACGGGAGTTGCTGCTACCTTGTTTGGCGTTTAACAACAAGGAATAAAGCAACGTCGATTTGGCGCTGCTCAAAGCTGCCGGGCTCACGATCAATTGGGCAAAAAGAATTTCCAATTTCTGTTTAACTTAATAAAATTTAGAGTGGACTTTAAAAGATTATTATTATTATTATTATTATTTTCATTTGTTTGGCCTGCAAATGGGACATAGAACCTTCAAGACCCGTTTCATTTTTATAAATGGCGAAGTTCCAAAGCTAAGCCCACCGTAAAGGCTCATTCAGATATGACACGGGATTTTTTAAGTGTAGAAGAATGGCAACTACGCGCAACAAAAGACTTGCGCGTATCCATTGAACTATGTGTTATAACATGCAGAAATGTGACGCGTAATGCAATTTACGGCATCGTATAAATAAAACAAAAATCCGCGGTTTTGTCGTTTCATATCTGAAGGGGTCAAACAGCGTATTTTTAATAAAATTAAAGTGCTATGACTGGATTGTGATGGAAAATGGTCAGATCTGGGATATTCATATACTACTTTGTGTATTTCCAGTAAATTTATTTTTATAATGGCATTATATTTATTCAGTCTCTTCCCATCTTCACTCAACCAATGTAATCTTAATTTCTTGGAGGTTCTTCTTTTCATTTTGTATTTCCAGTGTAAAATACATGTAAAACAAAATAAAAATGAAATAAACTTGACTTGCATGATAACAAATAATATCGATAAACAAAGTAGGTTGTTACAATTTGAAATTGGCATCATTTCGATTGCGCTATTACCTATACTCGTTCGTTCGTTCGTTCGTGTCTCCTTAGATCAATATTAATGTACAGTTCCTAAATAAAATACAATTGAATTACCTGCACTAACAAAGCCTGTGAAGGAAAATAGCGCATGGGCCAATAATTCGACTTGATGGATCCTGCTGACGCATCAAATGACAGATCGTGTGCAGACATGTGTTATCCAGTAGACAATCAGACATCTCCAAATTTCACTTGAATTTCGCAGACAATCTTAAGTTTATATTGTAAATCCTTATTCTTTTAATCAATAAAGTCTATAATTGAAGGAAAACAGTTGCATATTACTTAATTATTATCATGTCTATTAATGTATTCCCCATGTGTTGAACGCTATTTGCCTAAAGCTTTGGAAGGAGAATAGCCGATTGCATCTAGCGTGCCACTTCGAGACTTGCTTGCCCCAGTGTATTTGGCTGACTAGAGTCACAATTGCATCCGGTTCACTTTATGTCTGTTATTAGGCCTTGGATCGAGCTGAGGCAAAATATTTTGTTCCCTTTCCATCTAAAGAAAGGCATAGGCCTTTGTATTATTTGTATTAAATATCAGCCAACATTTTTTGTTGAAGTAATAGGTAGGCAAGCTTGGAGAATATTGGCAGCTAGAGACTCGGTGAGAAAGTAAACAAAAGGGACATGGACTGTGGTATGGAAAGCGAGAGAGACTTAGAATGGAGAACTTGTGATTTTTCAAGACAGCAAGAGAGAGAGAGAGAGAGAGATTGAGAGAAATGAGAAATAGACAGCGAGAGAGTGATGAATATCGAATGGGAAATAATAGAGAGAGAGAGAGAGAGAGAGAGAGAGAGAGTGAGACAGAGAGAAGTGGCGTGAGAATATTAGTTTGAAATGCACGTACAATATAACGAAAGCATATAATGAGTGTCTCTATACGACGCTTATAATACAGTGCGTCCATGAAAAAAACGAAACCGAGAATTATCGATGTTTTATCATAACTTAGTCAAATTTATAATTAATAAATGACACATATTTGTAAAGTTTAGATCCTCAATCAATTTAAAGAGAGGAAACTAAAAAGTAATTTGGCGGACGGTATCTGAATTTAAACTACGTTGTTACGGCGTTAAACTACGTCGTTACGACAAAATGACAAACTATATGATTATAAAGATTCAATTTCCTTTGTATCAGTTTCTAGTTAAACATCAACGAGTCAACACGAATACTTTCGATATGGCCAACCGTTAAGCTTGTTCACTATGTGATAGGAACTATAGTCGCAAGTTCGACACGAAGAGGTACGAAATTTACATCCTGATATGAAAGATCATGGATACTAGACTAAAGTTTCCAAAGCTGGTGAAGAAGCTAGTGAAGATGCTTTCTCCGAACCACCCTCTAAAAAGCAAAGAGTTGTAGAATCTAGCGATTTTTCGAGCCTTATTTGTAATCGTTCAAGCTGGCATCGTTTCAAGGCATCTTCATAATTATTATAACTTTTCCCTAAAATGATTTTACAAACCCTTTTCTGAATTCTTTCTAAATTATGTATGTGCTCTAAGGTAAGACCTCCATTAAGAACAGGTGCACAATACTCTAAAACAGGACGAATGTATCCAACATATATTTGAACTAAGTCAGGAATTGGTAATTTATATTGCTTAACCATTCTAAACATGTATAGTTTTCTATTGCACTTTTTTAAAACTTCATTTATGTGAGTGTCCCATTTCAAATTTCGCTGGATGTAGACTAGTAGTAAACAGTAATAAAACCATAATTTGTATAGATTTTTACATATGACAATTGTGAATCACCAATACTAAAGGTCTCAGGTATAAATGGATTTTTCATACATGTAATTCTCATTCCAGTACATTTTTAGGGTTAGGTTTCATGTGATTACCTTCTGTCCATTCTAATAAATTATCTAATACATGTTGTAATATTGATTGTTTCTGTAAAGTTGGATCTTCAAGTAGAGTAAGATCATCAACATGTTTAAATTATAACAACGATTGATCTTGGCAAGCATCATTAAACATAATTAGAAATAAAATTGGGCCTAACTTCGTACCTTGAGAAACCCAGGCATGGGTGGTTACATATTCAGAAAAAACATTTTGATATTTTACACACTAAGAACGTTGTTCTAAAAAACTTATTATCCAATTAATAATAAATGGTCTGACATTGAGATCAATTAATTTCCTAATCAAAATATTGTGATCCAATCGGTCAAATGCTTTTGAAAAATCAGTACAAATAAAAGTTGACATAGATTTTGGTCTCTCACAATTTTCGAAAATGTTATGCACTAGTCTAATAAGATAGTGAGATGTTGATAAACCAGGTCTATTGCCATATTGGTGAGGGTCAATGTACTTAGATATGTCTTCCAAAAGCCACTTGGCTATAAAAGATTCTACCATTTTTGAGAGACGACTTGTTAACGCTATGGGGCGTAGTTGTTCAATTGTTGGTGGTTGAGACTTTGGAATTGGAACGATTTGACTTCTTTTCCACTGCCATGGTACTATGCCCTGATGAAAAGATGCATTTAAGATATCTGCTACAGGTAGTCTTAATTCATATGCAAATTGCACGAAAAGTACGAGGTGGAAGTTCTTCTTTCAATCCTGCTTTGTTACTTTTTATCTTTTTAAGAATGTTGTAAACCTCATATTGCTGGACCTCTGGGCATATTGATTGTGAAGGTAAGAATGAAGCATTGATTTGCTCTTGTCCAGGGCCGGAGATCTTTTGTAATTGATATAAACAGCTTGTTAATAGCACTTCGTAGAATTCGTAGACAACCCCAATGATTATATCTGACAAATGTACTCTGTTTCAACATGTTGTACATCAATCGACCCTTCTGAGTACAAACGTGCATACATGAACGGTTCCAAAATAGAAATAAAACCCTTTCTATTATGTTTTATGTTTTTAAGATAATTATACCTACACACTATATGTTTGCCGTACAAGTATGGTAACAGTTTTTACATATTTACGTTGAAATAATATAATAATTTGACTTGGTTCTATTTCTCTAGTTTTTATATTTTATCTTTGTTCCCTGGTAACAACTAAATTGTAATTGTTATCTTTGTATTCAAATCTCTTTTGCATGAAGTTGTCCACATCGATACGGAAACAAATAAAGTAAGATAAAGTAAAATTGCTGTTCTACATAGTGTTTTATTTCATTGATGTGTGTATTTTACATCTGGATCGTACAACATACAAAGTATGTCCATAATGATGTTTTGTGAGAGTTTAAACACAGCCATGACTATATCAAAGTGTTGTGTGAAAGTCCAAAGAACTCGGCGGTATGAACAGGTCGTTAGTAAAACAAGCTTCGCTTGTCGAAAGTCTGTTGAGAGGTTCATAAAGTCAATGCACGATCAGTAAGAAACAACGGTACTATTGCTGAAAAGAGGAATACAAAAGACACTATACCTATACAAAATCAATACCTTTACTGTACGCTTCCTCGTGTTGCCATGCGAGGATCGCAGTATGGGTAAATACACGTTCCTTTATTTAGTTGATCGAACAATAGATATTGATCCAACCTACCACGGCGTTGTAAACGTTTCTCAGAAAGTCAAACACAAAGAATTATATAGAAAGAAAGTCAAATAGCCAAAATTCCATAGACACGCATGTTAAAAGTCAGTTCCAAAAAGAAAATACCTGTCCACTTTTCAAAACGTCAATAATTCATAAAAATCTCAGGGTAAAATTCGAAATATCAAAATTCACATAGAAACACGTGTTGTAAGTCACTTTTTGCTCGAAAAGAAACCCACTGTTGTACAATTCTTGGGATTACTTTTTAACAGTACCCCAATTTACCATGTGTTATGTGTCATATACAAATACATTTCCTACAAGATGATACCTTAATACCTCATTAATTAGGGTAAGAGATGATCGCAAAACAATTTTGAGCCAAATTTTTTCTTCTTCTTAAATATGAATTGCGCCAAAATACATATTTCTTCTTATTTAATCGATTATGATGATAACTGATTTTGAACTTGCTTAAAAAATGTTCAGAAACATGGTTGATAACATATCTAAATTCCAAGTCTATTGCCTTTCTAACTACAAAGATAATAGCGCTCTTAATTTGACACTTTGTTATGAGCCAAAATGGCAAATTTGGTTACTAAGGGATATATTCTTTTAAGCAAGTGACGTGAAAAATAGAATATATCGCGAGAAATTAATATCACCAAGCAGATGACTACTTTGATAGGAAGTATAATGTCAGATGATGCATTTTTCATCATGTTTTAAAGAAATATTTCGCCAAGTTCCCGTTGCTATGGTAATACTAGCGAGCTTTCGATTTAGGCACCCGGCGTCGGCTACTACGAGTTACTGGAGCGTGGAGACGTTACGCAACTCACGTCCGTTCTAGTGCTTTCAATTTTTCGAGACAGAGCTTTCGTCAGTCACGTGACCAATTTTTGAGATCAGGTGATTAAATCAGGTCATGAATCCACCGTGCGCGAAAATCTGATACGAAGAATACCGTAAGGATGACTTAAATGGAAAGTTAGTATCGGATAAAACAAAAAATAACATAAGAAAAGGTGGTAGAAGAATAAACAAAGGATAGCAAGAGGAAATGATAAAAACAAAGAAAGGCATAAGAAAGAAAGGAAGAGAAAGTGATTGAATGATAAAAAACATAGAATAACATAAGAGAAGGTGATAGAATATTCAAAACAAAGAATAACATAAGGAAAGACAAAAGGAGAAAGTAATAGAATCCTTAAAACAAAGAATAACATAAGAGTAGGTGATAGAAGGAAGAAACAAAAAATAACAAAAGGAAAGAAAGAAAAAGAAGGTAACAGAAGGAAGAAACAAAGAATAACAAAAGGAAAGACAGAAAGAAAAAGTAATAGAATGATAAAACAAAGAATAACATAAGGAAAGACAGGAAGAGAAAGTGATAGACCAATAAAACAAGAATAACATAAGAAAATATAATAATAATAATAACGTTTTATTTACCCACAGTAGCCACTTCAGTTATGAAACTGCTCTTCCAGCGGGCCCTGCATAACATAATATGTTATTTCCACCCTTCTCCAATCTCATATGCTGAGCGCCTACCTAGAAGGCAGAAGGTCCCATTGTTATAAGTCTTTCGTATGAGTCGGCCGGGGTTCGAACCCATTACCTCCCGTTCATGAGGCGGGCGCTTTAACTACTGAGCCACAATGCCCTGTTGGAAGAAATAAAGAATAACATAAGGAAAGACAGAAAGAGAAAGTGATAGAATGATAAAACAAAGAATAACATAAGAGACGTTGAAAGAAGGAAGAAACAAAGAATAACATTGAAAAAAAAGACAGAAAGAGGAAGTAATAGAACGATAAAAAACAAAGAATAACATAAAAGAAGATGATATAAGGAAGAAACAAAGAATAACATAAGAGATGGTGATAGAAGGAAGAAACAAAGGATAGCACAAGGAAAGACAGAAAGAGAACGTGATATACATGATCAGGCGCGTACACAGGGGGGGGGGGGTTTGGGGGGGTTAAACCCCTCCCCCCTTTGGTAATTTGTTGTGTGTAAACCCCCCCAAAATTTCCCAAAACCCCCCCTTTTGGATTTTTTTTTTTTTTTTTTTAATAAAAAAAAAAAAAAAAAAAAAAAATTCCAATGGCCGACCTCAAAAAGATGACCTTACCCTCCCCCCCCCCCAACGGAGCAAAATGTCAAATTTTCAAATTTCGATACCAAAAAAAAAAAAAAAATGACCTTACCCCCCCCCCCCCCCCCAACGGAGCAAAATGTCAAATTTTCAAATTTCGATACCAAAAAAAAAAAAAAAGATGACCTTACCCCCCCCCCCCCCCCCAACGGAGCAAAATGTCAAATTTTCAAATTTCGATACCAAAAAAAAAAAAAAAAGTGTCCTCTTACCCCCCCCCCCCCCCCCCCCCCCCCTTAGTCTTAGATCATATAGAAATAATCCTTGATTTAGCTCATGCTGCAATGATAATTATAAACCTTTAGGTCAGTCAGGAACTCCATGACTTTTACAAGCCGATCGCCTGTCTGATTATCAAGATATTAATGATTGGAATTACAAATTTTGAAAAGCGTTCGCCGAACGGTTTTCATGACATTACAGTCTATTGGGGAAAACGAGTATGGTAAAACCGGTCACTCAAAGATTTTTACTTTATTGAGGCACTTCTTGATCATTTTGAAGCGCGATTTTTTTAGGGCTTCAATATTACACCATATCACAGACACTGGTAACATGTAGGACCTTGTATCTCAGATTTAACATTGGTAAACGATCCCTTTAAAGTAACAAGCACTGTACACAGAACGATGTATATGGGACTACACAAACACGTGGCATAAAAATGTGGCTCATGTTTCAGCTGTTACTTGTCATATTAAAAATGTAAAGGCATTTGAAGAGCCATGCTTTTCCAAGCAATATTTACAGTGTATAGTGTGTTGAAAGGACACGTAACGTAGATTTTGAGATCTGTCGTGTCTACTACATTTTGTTTCTGTTATCTTATTGTTCAAAATTTTACCTCCTGACCATCGACATCAGTAAATCCCGATGAAAATATAATTTAACTTTGCATTTAATGCTTTATATATATATCATTACATTCATTATAAATTCGCTGTTCGACCCCTTCCAGATATGACACGAAAAACCTATGGATTAAACAAAGAGAGTAAGAGAGGGAGGTGGAGAAGAAGAGATATTGAATAGATATAGATATAGCATAGTTAGAGATAGATAAGATAAAGATTAAATGAGGCAGGAGAGAGAGAGAGAGAGAGAGAGAGAGAGAGAGAGAGAGATGGAGAGAGACGAAGAAGAAGAGGAGAAAAAGCAATGTGAAAGGAAGACAGGCAAGAAAGATAGGGAGGGAGGGAGAGAGAAGGAGAAGAGAGAAAAATATAGAGAGAGAGAGGTAAGTACGCATACACAGTAACACGGACATAGACAATGACAAAGAGGATACACTTTATGTAGACTGACATATAGACTAAGAAAACCTAGGGTTGAATAATTTTAAACATGGCATTATTTTGACAAATCCCCAAAACAAAGTACTCCTTGAAATTAATTAATTCTTTCGCTTGTTTTTATTCTTTGACTTGTATGTGCCATATATTATAAGCAAACTTGACGAAACTCATTCATTTCATCACAAAAATAAAAAAATAGAACCAATGAAAAGTATATGAAAAATTTTGAGCACAAATGTAGCTATAAAACTACTCATACTTATCCGGTTCATGTATTCATGAGCAATAATCTAGTGTTGTGTCATGAAAAATATTTCCCGATTATATTGTAAACCCCCCCCCTTTTTTTTTACATTGAATGCTTGCATAAGATATGAGTGAACATACTTATGCAGATAAACATGCAAACAGTTATATTTATACATTTTCCGACTGTTTGATAAACACGGGCAAAGAAAGACACTGGGAAGATTTGTCTATCTATTGTACTTATTTGGACAATGTTTAAAGAAGGCGACCTTTCACACAGGGAGATGTGAGTCGGTCTACAGGCACGTTCACTTGGTCAGCTCTCTGTCTACGTTCACAAACTGGCTCAGGCAACTCCGGTTCGTAAACTGGTTTTCGGCTCGTATCTAGGGAAACTCATTATGTGCTCTCGTTGAATTTTACGTGCATTTCAAACTATCATTCTCATGCCACTTCTGTGTGTGTGTATGTGCCTCTCTCTATCTCTCTCTCTCTCTATTTCTCTCCATTGGTATGTATCACTCTCTCTCTTTGTCTATTTCTCATTTCTCTCATTATCTCTCTCTCTCTCTCTCTCTCTTGCTGTCTTGAAAAATCACCAGTTCTCCATTCATCACTTTCTATTCTCTCGCTCCCCAATTCCCCACTACCTTTCCTTTTAGTTTACTTACTCACCGAGTCTCTCGCTGTCAATATTCTGCAAACTTGCCTACCTTATACTTCAACCAAAATTGTTGGCTGATATTTAATACAAATAATACAAAGGTCTATGAATATCTTTAGATGGAGAGGAAACAAAATATTTTGCCTCAGCTCGATCCAAGGCCTAATAACAGACATAAAGTGAACCGGATACAATTGTGACTCTAGTCAACCGGATACACTGGGGCAACCAAATCTAGAAATGGCACGCTAGATGCAATCGGCTATTCTCATCCCAAAGCTTTAGGCAAATAGCGTTCAACACATGGGAAATACATTAATAGACATGATAATAATTAAGCAATATGCAACTTTTGTTTTCTCAATATAGACTTTATTAATTAAAATAATAAGGATTTACAATATAAACTCAAGATTGTCAATCGTTGTCAACAAAGTTCAAGTGAAGTCGAAAATGTATTTGGAGATGTCTGACTGTCTACTGGATAACGCATGCCTGTACAAGATCCGCCATTTTGATGCGTCGGCCGGATCCATTAAGTTGAATTATTGGCCCATGCGCTAATTGCCTTCACATGTTTTGTTAGTGTAGGTAATAGCGCAATCGAAATGACGCCAATATCAAATTGTTACAACCTACTATGATTGATGTTATAATCTTTGTATCATGCAAATCAAATATATTATATTTTCATTTTGTTTTACATGTATTTTACAGTGGAAATACAAAATGAATAGAAGGACTTCCCAGAAACTAAGATTGCATTGATTGAGTGAAGCTGGGAACAGACTGAATAAATATAATGCCATTTTATTAATCGTTTACAGAAAATACACAAAAGTATTCTATGAATATACAATAAAAAGAACCATAGTTACAATCCAAATATCGCACTTCAGTTTCATTATAAAAACGGTGTTAGACCCCTTTCAGATATGACACGACATAACCGCGGCTTTTTTTTTTTTTTTTTTTAATATGACGCCGTAAAGTGCAATGCGCGTCACCTTTCTGCATGTTATAACACATAGTTCATTGGATCCGCGCAAGTCTTTTGTTGCGCGTACTATAGTTGCCTTTCTTGTACACGGCGGTTTTGTTTGCGGCTGATTCCCGCGTCATATCTGAATGAGACTTTTAATACGGTGCAGGGCTTAGCTTTGAAACGTCGCCATTTATAACATTGCGATGTTGGCTAACACCCGATGTTAGGATCGCAGTGTGAAATGGGTCTTAATGTTGAGAGTACGAAATGAGGTATTTGTTTTCGGAAGCAGAACGTGTCATGATCTCAATCTTCGGAAGATCTATTTGGCATGCGAATCTCTCCAAGCACATAACTTAACGCTGATCTCATCGAAAGCTGGCTGGAGACAAGCCTTCACTCTATCCATGTACCCCTTCATCTTGGGGTTGTCTTTTAAGATGTCACGACCGTTGACGGTGAACTGCGCGAACTGTAGAAATAGTTTGACAAAAAGAAAGAGAAAGAAAATGTTATATGACAAATACAGAAACAAAAATACGTTTATGAAGCCTCTGCCAAGTGTGGGGTTCTGACAGTTCTGTAATTACAGGCGTACGATAGCGGGAGACAGATGTGGGGGGGGGGGGGGGCTGCTGCCCCCGGATATTTGAAATTAACCATATTAACCGCCATCTGACACTGGGCACCCATCCCTTTATATTTGGGCAACCGCTACCAGTGAGGTGCTTTATTTGAATTACAAATACAGGTCTAGCATATTTTGATGACAAAATTATTATAATAGAGATTAGAGGTTGGAAAATTGAAATTAGGTAAAGTCATTTCAGCCTCCCCTCCCCTAATCCGGGGAACTTTGGCTCGTACGCCTATTTGATGCAGTCATTGGTTATCATTTTTTGAATGAATCACAAACTAAATTGCGAGTAAATGTTGAGTAGAAAACATTCATTAATATAACTCGGAAATCTGTCTTGCTGACTAATAATTGCAGGTTGTCCCAAATTTGCTGACAGGTAAGTTGACGGGAAGGGGTTCATCCATAATTCCTGTACACTCACTGGCGATCCCTTGTGATTGTAATCTCAGGTAAATTAATAATAATGATGATGATGATAATGATAACAATAATAACAATACTAATAGCGCGCATATGCGTCCCAGGGGATGCTCAAGGCGCTTGCATACTACTGCATAAGTAAGACACTATAGTTGGGTAAATAAGTTGGATAAAATATTATATGCAAAAAGGAGATTAGTGCCGCGGCAAGATTCGAACCACGGACCTCGTAGTCCATAGTTCCGTGACAAATACACTCGGCCACGACACCTCTAACATAATAACATAACCCTATTGTTGGAAAATAATGTTGCCCGCCTTACGTTTGCTCAGTTACATCTGCCCAACTTATTTTGAACATTTAATTGGGTAAATATATTATGTAGTAAATGGTTGGATAAAAATGGCCCAACTCTAGTTTGCCCAATAACATTACCCAAACTTTTTTTTTTACCTTTCATTAGGTAAATTCATATAGTAAACGGTTGGGAGAAAATAACCCAATTATCGGACAAAATTTGCCCAACTTCAATTTTACCCAGTAACATCTGCCCAACTTTATTTACAATGTGGTGATGTATCCCACTGGACAACGACACCCCTAAAAAGGCCTATACTTTACATAAGTAAACATTACCTCACAAACAGCCATGATATCAGCGATTGATATCTCCTTGCCACAGAGGAAGTCATTATCCTTAAGGAAACTCTGTTCGATCTTGTCCACACCTTGCTTGAGATTCTCTGCCTCAGTCTTGATTTTTTCCTGATCCGGAACAGGAGCAAATACCTGAAAACCAAGGAAAGAATATTACAGATTTGGGTTTGATATTCTGTATTTCTATAGTGTGTCATAACACTTTCGTTGAGGACGTTTTGAAGAAAAAGAACCTCTCACTATCTCAATTCATTGACAGCGTATAAGGAAAATGAAGGCGGGGGGGGGGGGCCGAATTAAAGATAAAGTAATTGCTTTAAAACGTTGATTGACAAAAAGGGCATTTGCTGGAAAAGATTTAAAAAAGGATGTCAGCCGTATGAATAGACCTACTTCTACTACCGAGAAGATCGGATTGTCGCCTCGCATTTTTTTTAGAAGATCGGCCGAACACCAGCTTGAGTTGCATAATGTCTTCGGCAGAAAGAACGACAAGAGAGAGAGAGAGAGAGAGAGAGAGAGAGAGAGAGACAGACCAGACAAAGAGAAGGAATACATATATAAAGATGGACCGGAAAGCAAATAGAGAGATATAAAAAGAGAAAGAGAAAGAGAAAGAGAGAGAGAGAGAGAGAGAGAGGGAGAGACGGAGAGAGAGGAGGTGTGGGAGGAGACAAGATAAGTGGAATGAAAGGGAATACAAGATGGCATAGTAGAGAAAACATAACTCGGAGAACGGTTGTAGAAGGCAAAGCCCAATAATTCGATAAACTCAGTTTTTCGAGCGAGCGAAAAAACAATGTTCATTGCGAAAAAAGTAAGTTAATCAGTATATAGGCAGAGCTTTCGCTCGAAAAAACCTCATTTGACGGGGATAAATCGACAATGAACTATTGGCCATTTGACTTGACTAAGACCTCACATTTCACAAAGTAGTTTATATAATATATACCTCAGCCACGAAGAGTGCCATACACTTGCCCCTAGTGCCTGTATGATGAAAGGCGATGTACTCATCCACACGTGCACGGGACTTCAGGTCCTTAGGGTACCAGTTATCCTTAATCTTGTCTGCATACTTGGTTGTCAGGTAACGGAATATGGCCACCCTGCGGATAGAATAACCATAACGATTATAAAATGGAATACAGCCACTTTGCGAAAGGAATTGCCAAAACAATTAAAGAACGAAATATAGCAACTATGCGAACAAATAGTAAAAACACGAAACAAAGAACGAAATATAAAAAATCTGTGAAAGAAAAGGCAAAATATGATACAGAGAAAGGACTATGACGACTGTGCGAACGTGTAGTCGGTGTGAATATAGGGGAGATAACCACCAAACGATCATACAATTCCGTTAAGGGTATTTGATTTGTAAGTATCGGCGGTCATCTGCAGCGACCGTTCCCCTGAGAATGCATTTGAGAAATGGCTGCATTCACAGTTTGGGTTTTGCTGTAGAAGGCGGATCAGATCAAGCCCGATGCTATTCCTATTATCAAGCCGGTTTGAGTTGATATTTTCACCCTTTTTTCAACTTCCTTATAGTGAACGTAAATATATAAGCAATTGTCATTTAAATAAGATAACACACAAACAATGACCTTTGACCCACGTTCATGCTTCAGCCTAAACTTTATACAAGAGGACGTTGGCAATACTTTTTGAAAAACATTCTGTTCTACTATTACTACTACTACTACTACTACTAGGAAGGATTTTCCCTTTTATTACTTCTACTATTACTCCCGGTGCTAGGTGAAAGAGATATATTAGATAAGAAATTTGAAATTATTATCATCCTAGGCCTATAGCGCTTGTAATTTAGCACTATTCATCCAATTTCCATGATACAATAAATACTTTTGACACCCACAGACCTTTTGAATAAAGGTATTGTCTCGTAGGATGCACACTCATGGCAGGGAAAATCAAATAAGAAACAATTCTTACATTTCACCGAGGTAGAAATCGCCATCTTTCAGTCCTGGAAGTGTTTCGAGTGGGAAGTTGTCCGCGAACTCTGGCTTCTTGTGCTCGCCTTAAAAATAAAACAGACACGTTTACATCTAAATGATTATTTTTAAATCCTTGCGATTCACATCACTTCCTTACCCAAATGGATTCGTAACGGCACATTAGGGGATTAACGACCTATAATCCATAATCCATTGTCAGTATATCTGTATTTAAACGTAGACTGAACTGTATTTACTACTGTATAGCAACAACCGATTTACCTTTTCCTTTTTCTTTCCTTCTCTCGCTTGTAGCTAGATTTCAGCTTACAGTGAAAATATGTCCATTTGTCTTTCTCCCCCCCCCCCCCTTTAGAGCTCTCTCTCTCTCTCTCTCCCTCTCCTCTCCTCGCTTCATTTCTATATCCCACGTTATTATCATTCTTATCGCCCCTTTTGTACATAGTCTCTTCTCCCCACTTTTTTTTAATTACACAGTAGAACCTTATTATAATCGTATGGTTATACTTTATAGTAATTTGTTTTAGTACTTAAGAGCCTTTGCCGAACATTTCGTGAATTTATCTATTATATAACCAGGTTTTTTTGTTGGTCTATATATGATATTGTTTTGAGGGACCTGACCTCTACAAGCTAAGTTTTCTTGATGTCTCCTCGTCTTTCTTTTTTTCTTCTTCACTTAAATGCATTATATGAACTTGTTCCTTATAAGTGTTCCTTTTATATACTCTACATGTTATACAATTGCTAAATAGTATTGCATTCATGTTGGAAGAAAGACAAATAAACTAGAACTTAAACTTGAACTTATTGATTTAGCCCTGGAACTGTTTGGAGAGTTAACTTGTGCTCGCGCTAAAATATGTAAATGTATTTCTCCTTGGCATTGAGATCACTTTTGTTACCCAAATCGACAGTCAAAGACAGGAAAGGGATTTACGATCTATTATTCTGAACTGTAGGCTTATTCAATCAAGAGGGTGGGGAGAGGGGGAGGGAGGGGGGGGGGGGGGGGTACGCCTGTGCCAGATTATATTTTCCTTTTTCTAAAAGCCAAATTTGGACTGAGCCATTACATATAGGCACCACAGGGTGTCTCAATAAAAACAAAAGTCTACCCGACGCAAAAGGTGACTAAAAATAAATAAATCATGATGCTGAAGATAGTGATGATGATAAGAAGAAGGGAAAAAACCCAACGACAACATTAATAATGATAACTGCAACAACGATAATAACAATAATAACGACAACAATGATAATGAAAATAATAACAACAATAACAATACAAAAATACTACTTCCACTCCTGCTACTACCAATTATTATAATAATAATCATAACATCTATAATAAAGTCAACGATACAAACAAAAATATCACCAAAAATCAAAGTTTGTCTGGACAGAATGTTAGGTTCACTAGTTGTGAAATGAATAACATCTGAAAGCACTCCCAGCTTCACCCATTCCAGGATGAGTATCCATCCACCCGTCTCAAAAATTGTATGCAAAGGAACTTATACAAGAATCACAATAGGCAGTTATGCACAGTGATAGTGTTTGAGAAAGAGCTTACACGAAACGAGATGGTTATATTGCTTGTTAGTTAGTTGTTCTAAACTTAGACCGATTCATTTTGTATTAAACTGTTCTCAAATTCTTGACATCGGACCATCCAGCTCTGAAAAATAGGAGGAATGCACTTGTGTACTGTTTTTGCGTGTTGTCTCGAATATATTTTCGGCAGTATTTATCTTCACTTTGTTATTGATTTTATTCATTGATGTTTAGAAAGAAAAGAACAAAAGAGAGTATAGTGATGACCAAAGTAATCCACCTTAGTAACATCTAACATACCGATACCGGAGGTAAAACCGACCGAATGATAATAGACAAAATGAAAATTACATAAACTCTAAATATACTGGTCATGATTTTCTTCACTGTCGGTACATTACAATCCCGGACCAAGTTTGCGGTGTGACTTGGGCATGTAAGTGATCGGCAAACATCATGAAGGAAAGGAGTGGAAAACAAAATTGAGCCCCAATATCCCGATAAGGACGTCTCCTCATCAAAATCGATTAACACTTAGGGTCGTGCTATTCCCCCGTAATAAAAAAAAAGACGAGACAAGATAAAAAAAAAAGAAGAATCATCTGGATGGTGTATCCACGGGCTTTTTCTTTTCGTTTCCTAATTTTTTTAAAGTAAGCAAAAAACAAACAGAGCCTTAATTTTATTAAAATTTTAAATACGTTGGTTTAGTTGAAAAACATGAACATTTTTCCAATGATATGAGAGGCAATGCTGTGTTCATATTGAATCATGCCGTATATGCCTATTGAACTCTCAATGATTCCCGGTGCTCGAAACTGGACTCTGCCATGATTGCATGACTAAGCAATTCCGTCCGCGTTCACATTGCATAACAATATCAATAGTTTTGCCAATACTGTACACAGTTTGATCGACCATCTAAATCTTGTATCCTATTGTTTGCGGACTACTGTAGGGGAAGGGGGTCGTTGCTAACGCATTTAATTGCTGAAACGATGAGTTGGCATTTTGCACGATACCCACATTTGACTGAGATCGCTGGGGATTACATGTTGCTCTTTAACCCTAATAAGGCCGGGGGGGGGGGGGGGCACCATGATTTTTCTAATTGTTCGGGAACGCATATGGATGGCGCCCCGCCGCTCGCTGACTTTTTTTCTTTCGAGTCTTGCGCATCTTTTAAAAGACTGTTTTGAAAATAGGACCTACAGTTACAAGGTCACGTGACCTTTTGTCTTTGCATGTCTGCCCGAAAATCGCTCTTTTTCGTGATTTGTGTACAAAACATATGAAAAAGTAATTTTTCCTAAAAATAGATCAAACATTGGTTATTGAGTCTTGTTTAAAGTTTAGGTGGTTGTTTTGGGAGTCAAAATAGTTGATATGTAGTTAGAAATTAAATTAAACAACAAAAACAATAAAATACATAAGTTACAAAAACAATTTTTTTTTATTTTTTTATTTATTTCACTTCTTTATTCAGGGTAGTCTGTTCAGTATACAAAAATAAAAACCTGGTCTTCCACAGAGCCCTGATTATAAAAACAGCACATTAAAAAATAACATAATTACAATGAAATACATTAGAAATTATCAAAACAAGAGGTAACATGAGGAATAAGCTGGCTCTTCCAAAATTTAGTGTCGTATTAATATTCCAAATGATCTAATGAATATATATATAGTGAAAAAGAATGCTTAAAAATGAATAATATATGATTTATGGGTAAAAAAGTTTGTATGACCTTATTTGCATAAATTACCATAAATATGCAAATGAGTGAATTTTTCAAAATATTGAAATTGTTTATCATAGTATTCTATACACTTCACTTGACATGCATGCACATTTTCGCGGAGACCGGCATTTTCACGACCGAGATCTTAAGGGGGGGGGGGGGGCATAATGCCACCCCGGCCGTACTAAGACCTCAAATAGACCGGCCTTTTAAGGGTTAAATGGGTATTCATAGCTACGCACGACCTATCACAAAGATAAGAGCATACCTGCAAAGATGTCGATGTATTTAAGCTCATGTGGAATACCCATCAGGTTCAGAAAGATGGCCACAGCACGGCATGGCTGGGATCTCAGATCAACGTACAGCTCGATGGTCATGGTGGCTTTAAATTCTCTGATTTTGCCCTGGTTCTTACTCGGAAGGTGTGGTTTCGTTCCTTACCTGTCGACTGCTGACAGATACAATGACACGGCAGTCGATCTTTATGTTGACGGTGAGAGCAGAGTGTTTGTGCGAGCTCCATACATTTTGACAATGGGACGATTACGCAATAAAAGCGTACAAGTGGGCACAATGCCGAAGGGAGGGACGCTGTTTCTCTTTTATGTATGCAGGTATACACAACGATATATATATACATGTACCTTCTCTCCTTTCATTTACCATGTTCTTGAATGTTAGAGCGAGAATTGATATCGCTGAAATGGTGGAAATTAAACTGCATGGATCAACCCTTATATCGTCACATTTTCATCGCGATATAATCATAAATACATATATTATGGTGTGTGTGCGTGTCACGGTGTGTTTGTATACATATCAATAATATTTATTAAAAAACGAAGAAAATAATGAAGTTTATTCAATTACATTTAATGACGTCGAAACATATTATTATATTGATCAAATTTATTACGTGATAAGCCATTTTATCGTTACAGTCTGAGCATGAACAGATACAGTTCATTGCAGACCAAATTATGAAATACTAGTACACGGAGACAAAATACTGGATACGTGCTTATGAACGTTACGTAATCATTGTTCATTTATGAACAAGCAGTGCACTTCTATGCAGGTGGAAGCATTCTTTGAAAAGCGAAACAAAGGCTATTTATGTAGCACCGGCATCGCTGTAGGAGTGAACATTTCAAAATGTACAAATGGGACCTCTTTCTGTTTTGAAGATCTGTGGATATCCAGGGTCATTTGGGACATGTGCTAACCGTGAACTGGTCTATCGACGTAGAAGGACTTGGTATATTGTCCTACGTGAATATGAGACACGCCTATCCCTCTCTGCATTTTTCACCTTACGGCGATCGAGATCATATATATATATATATATATATATATAAATATATGGGGCCTGTCACCACGAAATGAGTCCAGTTGGTCAAAAAAAAATTTCCTGTTTTTCAGTATTATATGAATCTACATTAAGTAAGCTTTAAATTAAGGGGTCACACATTAAAATTGATAAATTATATCCAGAAATATGAACAAAAACCTAATTGGACTTTATAAACAATGGGATTACCCAGTTTTGAGATAAAAAGGTGTAAAGTTAATGATGCGTAACATAGCCTATATTATTTGCCAAAACATGTTAGAAGGAGATATTTTCGTGACCTAAGCTCTGGGGACATAAACTACAAGACATTAATAAGTCGATTTTTGGAAAAATCTTAAATGTGGTAGGTGGGTCAATTTTCAGTACATACACACTATACATCGCTATTACTACGATTGAGCCTAATGCGACACTGGACTCATTTCGTGGTGATTGGCCCCATATATACATATTCATAAATACAGGCTATTAAAGTGTATGACCGAAATTAATGTCGTTTCGTGTGTTGTTATTGCTGTATTCCCTTTGCCTTATGTAAATGCCTTATTAACCACTATATATAGACCATGGAGACGGGTCAGTGGCTTCAGCGACATCAGATTCAATTGAGGGACAGATTGACGATTTTTCAACCTTTATTAATGAATTCCTTTGTCGGGGACAGGTGATTAGGAACAGTGACATGACGCATGACTCAGCTGTGTCCAAGCGAATGCTTGATATATACATGTATAAGTTACAATTAATTGTTTACACACGCATATATATATGTATATGTATATATATATATCTCTTGTTAAAATACAGACCGCCTTGTACAAATAAATAATTAAAGACAAATATAACTTAATCGATAATCATAGATTGACGATTTTTCAACCTTTATTAATTAATTCCTTTGTCGGGGACAGGTGATTACGAACAGTGACAGGACGCATGACTCAGCTGTGTCCAAGCGAACGCTTGATATATACATGTATACGTTACAATTAATTGTTTACACACGCATATATATATATATATATATCTCTTGTTAAAATACAGACCGCTTTGTAAAAATAAATAATTAAAAACAAATATAACTTAATCGATAATCATAAGGATGTGACCTTATCGGGATATGGCTACCTAAGTTTTTTTTCCTTTCGTTTATTTTCCTCTAGAAACAAAGGGTACTACATGTTTTGCTGTCTATTATAATGTATTCACTCGAAGATCTAAAGAATAGAGAACATCAAAACCGGCAATTGATCGTTAAATCTTTAATATTTCCATCTGTTACTAAAATTAGTGTACACCAATTCAAAAAAATGTGAACGTTTTCTTCGGCACAGTTTCCCTTTTGATACACTTCTTATTTTTTTCTTCAAATTGCAGTAACTATAAATATACAAAATGCCGTCTGTACCTGTATATCCGAAAGCAGTGTACAATTATTTTATAACACTCTCATTTTCAATAGATATAAAAATAACGTGTGGAATATTGTAATGTTTGTGCTTTCTGTATAGCCTGTTTGGTTCGGTTGTGGTATTCCACTATTGTGACGATGTTAGTATTTCCCCTGATCTGTGATGGTTTAATTCACATATTAGGTATCAAATAACATTATTAATAATAATGATGATTATAATAATAATGATAATAATAACAAAATCAACAATAATGAAAATAATAATGATGATAATAACAACAATAATAATAATCGTAACAATAATGATGACATAACATATGATGATGTTGATAGCAAATTAGCAATAACAATAATACCAATAACAATTTTGTAAATAATTATAATTATACTACTACTACTACTAATAATAATAATGATACAAATAAAAATAACAATAACCATCTGTAGTCTAAGATTTCCGACGTATGGGAGTATGCGTGGTCGTGACCACACAAGACATGCAAGTGAAGTGCTAGTGATATGTCGGGCTACCACATAACGAATCATCTACAAAGATTTTTTTTTTAATACAGATAGCGCGAATTTGATGTCGATATACTACAATACAACAATTAAAGAAGAATCGGTCCTGACACGATGGGTCCAAATTTTTTCTGATGTGATTTAAGTGTACTGTTCATGCGTGATTCTACTTCTTGAAGCTTTCTCTCCATCCGTACAAGGCTGCAAAGACCTCATCAAAGACAGGGTTCAAGCGCTTCTTCACACGGTTAACAAAGGCCTTCAGTTGGGGGCGTCCTTCCGTTACATCTCGATCTTTAACGGTGTTCTGCATCATCTGTGCGAGGGAGAGGAAGAAAACATTTTAGACTTCTGTCTTCAGGTCCTAAAGCCAATAGGGGAATGATGAAACTGTCGTAGATCGAAAGTAAGGTGAAAAAAGGAGGAGAAGAAGAAGAAGACGAAGAGGAAGAAGGAGATGGAGAAGGAGGAGAAGAAGAAAGAGAAGTAGCAGAAGAAGAAGAAAAAAAAGAGGGGAAAAAGAAAAAAGAATTTGCTCACCTCCGAAACGGCCAAGATGTCAGCAACAGAGATGTCATCTCCAGCTAACCAATTATTGTTCTTCAAAAACGCTCTGTCTAGTTTGTCGAGCTGGGTTTTCATGTTTTCCAGGTCTTTCTTCGCTTTTTCTTCTGGCACCTGTTTACCCCCGTTAAAAATTGGAAATATGACCTGGAAGAATATAATAGAAACAAATTACCAATTTGTCAGTATCGATTTCAATGCAACCTACCAAAAATCATTACATTAGGCAACCATATTATGTATCAATAAATGTTGCATTAGATTCGATCACTCCCCAGAATAAATCCTGTTGTAAGAATAGGTCTGAAATGAGTGAATACGCTAAGAAAAAAAAAAGATATTTATCTAGCTTCTTTTCAATAATGCGCAGGACAGAATTCAAGAGTCTAAAATTGCGACAAATCTAAATTCATTTACGTCTGATGTCGATTATAATTAATAAAACCCGATGACAATTTATAGCTCTTGAAGCTCTGGAAATGTTTTAAATATATTATTGAATATGTGATATTCATTAGAAAGTAGAACTTATATTATTCAGTGTAATTCAGATTACAACCTCACCTCATTTACGAAGACCCCGCAACAACCTCCTCTGGTTCCTGTATGGTGAAATGCCATGTATTCATCAACTCTGGCTCTTTTCTTTAGGTCCTTCGGGTACCAGTGGTCTGGGACTAGGTCTGAATACTTAGTTGCCAAGTACCGAATAATCGCTACCCTGCATCCAAAAAGTAATGTAGTTTGGTATACATATGAGTGCTACTGATAATCGAGGCGGACGGGAATGTTGGGTATTTAGGGAGAGTGCAACATTCAGTCATATAAGCTGTCAGCTTTCGAGCAGGTCCCTATTTTCTTCCTGGGTACGGAATTGCCAACGTACATAACAATACATTCTGTCTAAAGTGTTGCTAATAAACTAAAACGACATCTGTTCCACACTTTTTTTAGTAAATTAAAACCCATTAGGAATAGTGCTTAGACATCTTTAAAAAATATATATAATTAGGTATTTATACCGAGATCAATCATTATTTGTATTTTTACGCCGGACAACTAACCCGAGGACTGTAATCTAAAATACCAATGAATGTCGATGACTTGGGAGGGAGTCTACATGGGAAAGGTAAATGTTAAATGTAACAGTTGATCAGAAGGCAGATGTTCTCGGGGTGTATTTATCGGGGGTGGTAATTTAGGGGACAGTTATGTAGGAAGGGATTTCTCACGTTTCTCCCAAGCAGAAGTCACCATCCTGTATAGCGGGGACAGTATTCAGAGGGGTCACTTTTGTAAACTCGGCTTTCTTCTGGTCACCTAAAACGAAAAAATATCGATACAACTATTAAGCAAATATCAATATGATACATGACCGATGATTCATATTGTTCAACGGAAGCGTAATGACGCAATCATGAGAGAAAACTGTCTAGCGTATAAAGTGACTGTGAAGGAGGTGGGGGAAGCGTCAATATTATGAATACAATTTTGATAAAAAATAGCGTCACAACAGTTACTGTAAAGGATTTTCTTAGAGTTTGATAATACATCATAAGTTCATCAACCAGCAGTTGTCGTAACAAAAAAAAAAAAAACGAATATTATTTGGCCACATATTTGCTCAAATGTTAAATGTCTTTTTAGCTGTACCTCGTTTTTAGGAGAGAACAAATGTGACTGAGTTCCTTTTTGCACTTAAACATCAATCTATGGCGAAAGGATTCTCTTACAATAATCAATAAAATAAAGAGGCAAAAGGAAGAATAAATGACAGAGGAAAGAAAGACACTAAGAAAGAAAGAAATAAACAGAGAGAGAGAAAAAGGAACAAGATTCGAAACTAAATTATTTCTTGTGAAAGAGTAAATGAAATCATGATGTTCTTAAAAATTATAATCTGTGGCTGTATCATATTTTTCACTGTTAACTTGGCAACTTCTTTTTTGATCAAGGAACCCCCAGAGAATAAACAGAAATATAATAAAATCAATATTTGATTTTGTAAAAGATATCTAACTTGCATTCCAACTATTGTACCACTTCAAATATTGATAGTAAAGAGTGTTGACATTCACAAAAAGGATTGCGTGATATTGACATTGGTTGAGGCACTTGGAGATAGGCAACTTTTTATTCGACTTAGGATTTATTATATGAATGATTATACAGATTTGAATATTCTTCGTTCATGCGAATAATGATAAAGTTAAATTCTCAGTGTAAGTCTTCAATTTCCTCGACTTTCATGAACAGAGTTTAAAACATTACATCGAGTACATTGATGTGCAATAATCACCAGCATTATATTGCATCCAGTTTACATATGAAACAGTTTTAGCATGGTTAAATTTATATATGAAATTTGAACTAAAGTGATATAGTGTTTAACCTACTGAAAAATGTAGCTTACACGTTGCAAAAACAGATACATGTGTATTCTAAGGGCAATGATATCCTGCCATGACGGAGGGGGTGGAGGGGGGGGGGGGCTCAACTCAGCAAAAGGATGGGGGGAGGAGGGGGACACTGTGCGTATATGCATAGCAAATTAAGAATAATTTTGTAAGAAAAATAATTTGATTTTTGTTTTGTTTAATTTTGGAATACAAACACCACTCTCTCCTATTGTTAAATTAATTTTTCTTCTCAGATTTTACAAGGAGGAAAACTCCTTTGAAAATCGTAGGGCTGATGCGTCCCAGACCCTGGGGTCCTCCGAAGTTATTGAAAGTTGGACGAAATAGGTACCCTTTAATTGAACCTATAATTCACAAATAACTTAACCTGGGAGATAATAAGAACAAAACGTTTGATACTATTTTTTATAATTTTCAAATCTAAATGCCACATCCATTTGATACAAAACTACTCTTTTTGTTTTTTGTAATAAATTTCAAATAGTTCTTTATATGCACTAACGGACAATACAAGTGGTCAGACGCACAAATTGGTTTTATCTAAGCTGTTCTATCGAAAGAAAATGATTACGTTACTAAAGAATTAGAATGAGGGAAGAAAAAACTGGTTTTCGCCGACAGTACCCAAATTCGCCTTACAAGAAAGGAGAAAAGGATAATAATATTTCAATTATAAGCCCAACTTACCATTTCGTAGGCTAATTGTTACTACTTCAAACGGAATCTTGGTGTTCTTGAGAAAGAGAATGAGAGCCCGACAAGGCTGGGAAAGCATGTCCACGTAAACCTTGACAACCATGATAGATTCCTTATTAACAGGAAAGAGAGGAGATCTTGGGAGTGTCCTTCAACGATGGAGATCAACCGAACAAAGACCACTATTCAAATCCGACGCAAGATGACCGTCCAAAGCGGGCATAGGATGGTCAACTACGACATGATCATGTGGTAGGTATGACGATGTTTCGACGTTAAAGGGGAGGGGTTGGACTAGTTGAGTAATACATCTTGTATGTATTTTTTCTTCAATACATTTATTGTTATATTGGGAATTAGTGAAAGATTTCATTGTAAAATGTGGTATTCTATCAGTGGTTACAATACAAATATGGTAACCTTTGACGTTGAAAAAAGGGGGTAACGAAGTATGCCCCTAGACTGGCCGTTCGCCCCTTTCGTATACCTAAGTTCTATTTTGATATGTTAGATATGATCGAAGGTCAGGTTCCGACGGTACAATAGACCACTAATATTAAATATTGACAAACTTGAGAATCTTATTTACTATGAGCTAACTTTGACTCTTCCAACTTTTATGCGGACTCACGATCAGTCAAGAAGTTGGAGGTCGTGAATTTATTTGAATTGTGCATTCAAATGAAGTACTTGATGCGGTCGGTACAAAATGAGTCATTTCTTTATCCCTCTAAACCTTGATTCCTATTTTATCAATGACATGATTCGTCATCTTGCAAGTCAAACACCATCCCAGTTCTTACTTTTTCCTCTTGATAGCCCTTCATATTAACAGTGCATCTCAAGGCATTTTGTTTCCCAATTCACCTTCTACAACACTCTGATTCATTTCTTTATTACTTTTCTTCTCACTGTGCAGAGAATTGTGCACATAGATAATGTAAATTTCACTCTTTAAAATGTGAATGGTTAAACATACAAAACCACAATATTGGAGGTAACTAAAACGGTAGGAGATGTGTAAGGGGCAAAGGTCAGTTGCCCTTTATATTTGTCAATTTACAAAAGAAAGATAAAAGACAGAAGTCATCGAATCGCTCTTGAAAATATCACATGAAACACAAAACGAATTTAAGGCGGGGAATCCTAAACATTTAACATTCGATAAAAAATATTATTTTCATTTCAAGAGAGAGCCAAATACATTTAGAATAAACAAATAGGTGAATTGACAAACAATTTGATTTCAATGCTGAAATTTAAGTAAGATAAAATTGAATAATGATAGCAAACTTTTAGGCACATACATATTTTTGTCATCCTTCGCATTGACATGTTACACAACTGATTTTCGTCTGGCATTGGCTGTGATATACTGATATTCATTATTTCCCTACTCAACAATATGGTATATAAGTGTAATGAGCAGACACTATGTGTGTCTTGTATTTCGTTTGAGTATGTATTTCGATCATTCACACGACAACATATTAGACAAATAAATAATTCTCCTTACCCATGCCATTGGTAGTGAACATAGTTTATTATTCTCCCTTTCAATTTTTTTTCAAAATTCACATACTTTTTGCTTCCATCGTTACATAAACAGTCACTTAACACTCTTGCAAGAGCGATATTTCATAATGATTTTTGAATGCAATACTAGCTTTCTCTCAATGAAATATATTAATTTTGTAAATATGTGATGGACAGCCCCCTAAACTAGCCTGCCTGTAAGACACAACTCCCGAAAACTCCTTACTAACTAATACTATTCTGCCTCTTAAGGGGTTTCAGAAGTTGTGGCTGATTGTATGCAGACTTGTTTCATTCAAAAATTGTGAATCCAATATCTAAAACTGGTACATATTTAATCTTGAGATTCTGAAATACTTTCTCCCACTCAACAGTCCTTATATTGAAATGTTTATTTCTCCTTAAAAGGTGAAAACATAATGAGTATAAAAGTATGAAACTATTAATTTGTGTATCTTTAAAGAACAAGAAAACTTTTGTCGAAATTAAATAAAGGTGTCTCGATGATGACGCAAAGTTTTTAAAGTAAAGAGGACTTTGCAACTTCTGTTGCTGTCTTGTTTCATTTGCTTTCTTTAATCATCAGTAGTTTGTTTGTGTTAAAAGAAAAATGTGCCGAGATATGATAGGCAACATTATCAATTGAGTGTAAGAAAAAGAAAAGAAAAAATAATAATTATATAAAATTTTTACATCTTTTATTTTTACAGCAAATTGATATGAGTTCAAAGATTTTTTGAACAATTTTTGAAAAATCCATGCTTAGCGGCAAATGCTTCGAAAGCAGCGAAAAGCACACAGTGAATGTAGAGCCCTCGTCGAGGTAGTGTGTACAAAATGCCTGGGGAAACTTTGCATAGTAAAACATCTACGGATCCATACATTATTTTTTTAAACAAATGCTGTTGGTAAATTATCTTCGAAATAATTAAATGATAATTCTATTCAAAACTTTTCAATTGGCAAACATTAGAATGAAACCGTGAAGAGCATCAGTTTTCAAAAAAGTATATATGATCAGTAGCCTAGTTATTTTTCGCATGTATTTTCATAGATACTTCTTTGGAAAATGAGGGCACTGTATACACTGCTTCTTAAGAACCTGATCAATGACACTGTATTTCGCTGTTTTCGAAGTATTAGCGGTTTTCGACATTGTGGCTGACTAGCTGAGAAATCTATTTTTTGTAGTTAGCCCTAAATTCGAACAAGACTGCGTGGACTTCATCAAAAATAGGATTAAGGCGATTTGTCACACGATCTACGAAGGCCTTGAGTTTAGGTCGACCCTCTGTTACATCACGTCCATTTATAGTATTCTGCATCATCTGATCAGTGAAATATCAAAAAGAGAAATATTCGTAATTATATTCATAGTAGTTAATTTTTTTAAATCCGAGAAAACAAAAAAGAAACAATATTTCTCCGTAACAAAAAAAGAAATCCGATTTAGCCATGACATTTTCTAAATAAATACACAATCAAAGATTACATACATAACGTACACATATTGTTTTTTGACACGAAAAACATCAAATCTGTCCGGTAAAAGTGACATATTCTGGATTCTCTGGCGAGGGGTGGGGTGGGGGAGAGGGAGGCAAAAAGTCCGCAAATTCCGTGACAAGCAGAGAAAAAACAAGTTCATTAACTCTTTTGAGTGTCGTTTTGGCCAGGGTAAAACGAAAAAAAATCCAAGAAGCAAACGGGTGGGCGGGAACCCCCGTATCCACCACAAACCTCTTTATACTCCTTTGGGTTTATATGTTCCTCATCATTTCATAGATTGAAAAGTAGGTATATCTGGGCATCTAAAATAGAGGTTTTTGTTTGAAACTGCTCAGTTTGATTTGATTTGATTTGATTTATTTATTTCTGTTTGATTTGATTTGATTTGATTTATTTATTTCTGTTTGATTTTCTTTTTCTTTTGCATTTTTACAAATATATAACAAACAAATATTGCAAATTTACACATGACAAAAGAATATAGTTAATCGTGAAACAAAGATGGCACTAGAAAAAATGTATTTCCGACAGAACCAAGACACATTTATATTACATGTTTAATTTAACAGCAAAAGGTAGTGATTAATTGTTTAATATTAGAAAGTTTGTTCTAAAGTGTGGCTTTTTCTTAGATACTCAGATCTATCGTCAAAATGACCATGGAATATAGGCCCTTGAAAATTAACAGTATTTGAACTATGACTTAACTTTTTTAAAATAATTTTTGTATCTGCTGGAAACCTATTCATAGGAAAAAAGAGTTTCAAAGTATTGATCGTACATTGTTCGATGAGGAAATTTGTCTCAGCCTAAAAAGTTTAGAATGGGGACTATAAAAATGGACTTCTTGTGCGCGCGCAAGTTGGTGGATGCGTATTAAGTGTGTGTGTCTGACGGTGTGCCTGTGCATGTGTAATAATGTTATGCTTTTCTTCTCTTATTTCTCAATCGATTCTGACTCTGTTTCTTTCAATTATTGCGGCTATACACGGGCGGTCAATTACCTACACAGAATTATAAAAAGAATTAAGTTTACGCCATAGAAAATTGTACAAAAAGATTGTTAATCACGAGAAAAAAAGTATCATATCCTTCATTTTTATTCCAATGTTCGTTTCTTTATCTTTATATCTGATAGAGCTGTCAGAACTACTTAACGGATTTCTGTAAGTGATTCATTTTGCCAGGCCTAAATTTATGAAATTCATCATCACAAAACGGACATGCATTAACTTCATCCTATGGGCCTATCCTCCCGGATTTGAAGGAACTAATCACCGCGTATATTTACTTATTCATTTTTTCGTTTGTTTATATGTCTGTTTATTTAATTTGTTTGTTTGGTGGTTTGTATTCTACGTCAAGTCAGACATTTTTCTTACCTCGGAAACAGCGAGCACGTCAGCAACAGAGATATCATCTCCAGCCAACCAATCATTATCCTGCAAGAAAGCATTCTCCAGCTTGTCTAGTTGTTTGGTTAGGTTCTCTGTGTCTGTCTTCAACCTTTCCTCTGAAGCATGCTGTTTACCTCCAGAAAGGAAGGGCATGGCGATCTACAAGGAAATAAATTGATATAAAAAGGCGAAATAATAATTGTTCATGTTATTCAAAACAAAAGTAAAACGTAAAGGTAAAGCATGTTTGTATATTTATACATACATGTATAAATATATATATATATATATATATATATATATATATATATGCGTGTGTGTGTGTGTGTGTGCGGGGGGGGGGGGAGTGGACGGTTATTATGTGGATTTAATTCTTACATACTTTACATTACCTGTGTTGTTCGGGTGAATGAAGTCGAAATGTAAAATGTTTTTATTGTATGTAACATTGGGAGATAATACTCCTGTAACATGGTAAGCCATAGCCTTTGACTGCGTACCTAAGGTTTGAAAAGAATTTTAATTTCTTTTTCTTCTTTCATATAAATAATAATAATAATATTTAATTGTTATATAGCGCTTAATACAAATGCTTAAGCGCTTTACAAATATACTAATATATTTCTCTTATTTGATCATTACAAAGTAATTCTAAAGAGTAAATGTGCCAACAATTTCGTCAAAAGCCAAGCCAAGTAATTTTCACGAGGAAAGGCGGCCGTTTCAGTTTGAAATTGAATTGCCTAAAATTACTAGAATAAGAATTGTCCTATTTTGTAAACGTTTTTCGCACGAAGACGTATCGCTTTTAAATAGAAATGAAAATTTGTATTTGTTGCATGTTTTCTTTTGATACTAGAATCGCACTGTTTTTGAGCAGAAATGGGCGCTACGCATGTATGGGAACTTTTATATAATTTTTGAAAGTTTACGTGGTACGATATGAAAAACAATTAGCACACCTTTTAAATTCAATTCAATTAAAAAAAATATTTCCATAACTCAATTTGAAAAAATGCTTACACAAAATTAATATCATTTGCAATATGTAATAGAAAATAAAAAAATATTTGTTATTAAACAATATTAAATGTCGATAAGTGATAAAACAAAAAATTAAGGATATAAAATATATAAACATAATATTATCATAATAAATTAGGTTAAATTGTAAAGGAAATTGAGTCAACTAAAAAATCAAAGCTTGCATTTCTAACTCACCTCACTGAAGAAGATCCCACCGCATCCTCCTCTTGTTCCTGTATGATGAAAGGCCATGTATTCATCAACTCTGGCTCTTTTCTCCAGGTCCTTTGGGTACCAGTGGTCTGGGACTAGGTCTGCATACTTCGTTGCCAAGTACCGAATAATCGCCACGCTGTATTATTATTACAAGAAAATTTAGTAGTATAGATTGTATAAATAGATGTTGATATTTAAAAGGTATCCCGCGGGATAGTACTGATCGTACTCAAAGCAAGTCTCCCAAAATGTATTAGAGGCTATAAGGCTCAGTCCACTCCCAAAATAATCTGCTTTTAATAGAGAAGAGAAACAAGAGAAACAGAGCAAAACAAATTTGAGTAAAAATCGGTTAACTAATAAGGAAGTGATGATTTTTTGAAAAGGTGTGAAAAACTATGGAACAATGAAATTCACTACACAAATTTCCAATTTGGTCATCAGTTTGTGACGTCATTCCCCCACTATTTTTCAATTGCTTTATATATTTTATCCAATTAATTTTCCCTTTTATCCCCCAAAATATTGATTTCCCCATACCTTTGCCGAGGTTGATTGATTTGTATCATATTGCGTGAATGCCATTTCATAAAAATCTTTTATGAACTTTGAAGAATTTGTACTATTTTCTGAATATTATATATTCATAATCATTGATTTTTATAAAAATAGTTTATAAAACTTCACATTTTTCATGATTTAACTCAACAAAATTACTTAATATATTAGTGCATCCACACAAAAAAATATTACTATCAATATAACTTGGATGCTGGAGTGAGGAAATAAGATTCTTAGGGGGGAAATGGGAAATTTATATTATCGATCTAAAGAAAACAATAAGTGGATAGTGAGGAAATGACGTCACAGACTCATGAGTTAGTTGTCAATTTGTCTTGTGATTTTCAAAGTTTTTCATGTCATAACAGATTCATAACTTTCGTATTAGTCATCCGATTTTGCTCAAACTTTTTTAGATTGGTTTGTCTAGTTTTCCTGCTTCTATTGAGAGTAATTTAATTTTGGAGTGGACTTGCCCTTTAAAGGTACTATGTCCCTTTTGCAGCCAACCTCAAGTGCTGTAGAACTTTGCAGGAATTATGAATATGTCATCATGTATGTCCTATCTGTGAAATTTAAACGTTAGCAGTGTCCTCATATTCAAATTATGCAAGGAAACCCGTTTACTTGCTAGACTTCACTGTCAGACACTATTGAGTGACTGACTGGCATTTTCTTCTTTGGTAATAACATACATGGAAAGAGTTGTAAAGGGTACATGAGCATTTGTCTACATCAATAACTCACTTCTTGTGATGGCCAAGATTAAACTGATTGAATCTTTGCGCAGCATAAAACGTATGACCATTCGGTACAATTGTCTGAAAATCAAGACTATTACTTTTGGGCTCTATAGCCCTAAAGTCGATTTGACAACTAATAGTCCTTATTTTCCCACTTGAAGACATTTTCAAGCCCCACCTTTTTTAGGGAAGTTCTAAATTAGTATTATCTTTCAAATGCAGTTGGAATTTAACTTTTTCATTTTTTTGGCCTGCAAATGGGACATAGTACCTTTAAGTGGAAATATTTTTGTTTTAAATGTGAACACAAATGCAACACATTGATAACTATATTAGCTTGAAGTTTTTTGTTGTTGTAGGGCAGCTTTTTTGTATAAACATTATATCAACGTTCTCATTTAGCATTAACAAAAATATATATATATATATCCAAGGTTGAAAAGAAATGGGGGGGAGGGGGGGGGGGGACAGAACAAGTTAACGATATCTGGAACACACAAAAGTGAAATAAAATAGCTTACGTTTCCCCCATTCCAAAGTCTCCATCTTGGATGGCCGGTACTGTGCAGAGAGGATTCATCTTCACAAACTCAGGTTTCTTGTGAATTCCTGAAAAGAAGCACACAAAAATAAATGTTTAATAATTAAATGAGTACACAAATATATAAATAAGGAAGTAAGCAGAAAAATAGATAAATAAATAGCATATCAAACGTATACAAATTACAATCAAATAAGGGTATATTACACTTCTCGTTGAAATCATGTTTGGAACAATGGTTATGACACTCATAAAAACAGAAAGCTTTATGAAATTTAATGTTATATCGTTCCCCTTTCTTGTTATTGATAAGAATTACTACTTCACTTGCTAACGTTAATGTTCCATTGTATAAAATACCAATCATTAATGTCTTTTACACTGATATATCTAGATTATATATATATATATATATATATATATGCATTTTGAGAAAGAAAAAAAAATATTGAAAGAAAGAAGAAAATGCTCAACCAAAAAACGAGATAGTCTATGTTTTTGGCAAAGCCAATGAGCAGATTCTGGTGACAGTAAGAAATCCGCCTTGGAACCAAGTATATCCATTAGTCGTTCTAGATTATGTTTGATTATTGAAGAACTCAAGCTAGAAAATGAAGAGAATGAATACGAAAACATCAAGCCTAACCGAGCCTATACACATCTGCCGAGACACCTACCACAGACAACCGAAAGGTAAGAAGAAAAGGCTTATGCCGAAAAGGTGGGTAGGGTAGCGTCGCGTTGACTTGAACGCGACCATTCGTCCAAAGCCCCCCCCCCCCTCGGTTTGGCCGAAAGGGTGCGTTGACTAGTCTTTACCATCAGTCTTTTATAATAGAATTTAAGGAATAGAAATTTAAGTTGTTTAAATTCAAATAATCAAAATAGAAACAGATTAAAAATGTAATCAAATTAGTTTTTACGTAGTCTTGCAGATCAGGCATTTATAAGAATTAAATCAATAAATAACAAGAAACACAATCAAACATTTTACTATCAGTCAGACCGCAGCCGGTGCGAAAACCCTCTATTTTACTCAGCACGTATGAAAGAATGTACGTGTCTTGCATACGTAATGAGTAGTGCAGACGGTCTTCCCGATCGGCAGTTTTTGCCTTTATAATTGTATATTTCTCATGAAATGGGTCTTATTTTAAAGATAAGAAGTTGCACTCTCTATATACTTATATGACAATCATGTTAGATATATTTTGGAAACAGATATTTCGCCTTGAAAATGGGTTTTTTCGACGATAAATCTATCTTAAGAGTAGGGCTGATTTTCACATAGAAATCATTCTTGCGTCAAGAAGATGTTATAATCAGCATAAAGCATAAATATTTTTCTTTACAATGATATCAAAATTATTTTATTTTACGCTGTACCAAAGTCAGGAACCAAAAAAAATCACGCTCATGTTTATGAATAATTAAAAAAAGTAGTCAACTTTGCCGATGTGATAATACAGCGTTCTGATTGGTCAACTACGTCAACTACGTCATATATGTTCCGCTTTGGTTTATTAACATTCTGAAAACATGTTATTAGTATCCTTGTTTTGTGGCGTGCGCCTGTAATGCACGTGCGCGCAAGCAGTCATGCAAACGATCGAAGGACCCTGGATCACATACGTAATTTGCTCTTCTGATAATTATTTTCTACAATATTTCCTTTTTAATCACTTTTCTTATTTTTTTTCGACCAGTTTGTGGCGCGGCGGAGCTCCCTGGAGTTTAATAATCAGTTATACATTGTCATTGCTCAGACGGCGAGCGTGCACGAGTATGAAATCACACAATTTCGCGCCATCATAGAAAGAACAAATTGGTAATTTCCGGGGTTTTAGGGTCTTAATTATTATGATTATAAAGAAAACATGATTTTGCGTCAATTAGGTTTTGACATTATTTTGATCAGTGACTTTTCATCTTTCCAACGAATCTCAAAGTAAACAAATTAATTATGTACCAAAGTCAGGAACCAAAAGCGAAATTCCGGGTACAAAATAGCTGTTGAAATGTTACAAAAATAACGACCATAAAAGTGGTGAAAAAAGATTGTTTCAAAATTGTAAAATATGGCAAGTTTCATATCAAACTGAAGCTGAAGATCTCTAGAGTAATTACCGTTGACTAAAGTTATCGACCACAAAAGCAGCTGTTTGTACACCCTTACAAATCTCACGGAAAATCTCGTGAATTTCAGCACACGTGAATGCACGAGATTACCAAAGAGATGCTGAGTAAAAATCAGCGTACAGCCTCATTATCGCGCACGCTGCGGTCTGACTGCTATGGTATCTAAAATTTCTAATAAAGGTGTTTACCTAGTCTTGCATATCAGTCGTTTATTTATTAAAATAACGAAAAATAAAATACATTTCTTTCTATGTATGGAATTCAGAAAGCCCCCACCCCCTCCACCCGCCCGCGCTTGTCGCGAAAGGGTGCATTAAGGTGGTAGGCCTACTCCGTTATTTATTTATTTATTTGTTATTTTATTTGTAAAGACTGTTAAGCATGACTAGTTTACATCAAAAAAGAATTCTATACATAGAAAGAAATGGATTTTTATTTTTATTTGGCCTTTTAAAAATATTTATTGAATTCATTAATTGATTTAATTCTTATAAACGCCTGATCTGCAAGACTACGTAAAAACTAGTTTCATTTGATTTTTAATCTGTTCCTATCTTGATTATTTGAATTTAGAAGACTTAAATTACTATTCCGTAAATTCTATTATAAACGACTGGTGTGGAAGACTAGTCAACGAACCCTTTCGGCCAAACCGGGGGGGGGGGGGGGCTTTGGACAAAAGGTAGCGTTCAAGTTAAGGCGACGCGACGCTACATTCCCAACGCACCCTTACGGCCAAACCGGGGGGGGGGGGGTCTTTGGACGAATGGTCGCGTTCAAGTCAACGCGCCGCGACCCGACGCTACCCACCCTTTCGACATAAGCCAGAAGAAAAGAAAGGGGTGAGTCGTGGGAAGGCTGCGGATGTGACAACCCTATTCTAAGAGGTCTAATTCAAGGTGCTCTTGACCGGAAAGAACTATCTGAGATACAGAATGAGATATTAAAAACTAATAACAGGTTTAATATTAACTAAGATCAAACATATTTGGACATTTTTTTTTTACTTGTTTACAGTCCATCGTCCCACTTCAAACCTTCTTGAAACTGATTGATGAATCTTTGAAGAGGATATGGGCAATGTTGGCATACCGATATAATAGATAGTCAGCGACGTGTAGAGGAAGTAGACAGGCTGGCCGGTGCTTTATAACTCATATGCACAACTATGCATTGTTTTCACTCTTATTCTTAAGTTATCAAACTTGATTCTGAAACTATGCAAATTTCTTGACCTGAGTTTCCTTTTTTTTGTATCCATTAGATTACCAATTTCATTACAAACTGCTCAATTTACAAACACACATCCTCTAATTAATTATGACGTCATATACAATCATTATGAAATATTGTACACAAGAGCTTACTTCAATTTCTTTGATGTGTAATAATTTGATTGTAGCACATTGTTATTTATATCTTTGTGAATCTGATTCGACAGCTTTTTTGACTTTGTGTACGTTTTTTTTACCATTGCTATCGATATGTTTGTGTTCTTTATTTGCATTTGAAATCCAATCTCAAGTTTTCGAGAAATGATAATATTAAACCCCTTAAAATGGGCTAAAAAACCTTAAGCTTGATAAACATGAATACATTTACAATTATTTCATGCAAGCATGGTAACGCTTATTCACCACTACTCCCATCTATAATACCTGCAATTAATGATCGTCATGTCATATCTTGATTACTGCAATTAATTTTGGTATATTGACTTTTGCAATATGCTAGGCTGAATGTTCCTCAGGAGAAGATAATTATTCAACACATTAACAAAAAAAAAGAAAATGTGTTGGATATTCATTAGATGACGTTTTGAATACCCATATCTGCTCATAAAGTGCTCATGAAAACAGTCTCCCCGTGAGCAATTCCTTCATAATAACCTCGTAATAACCAAAATATCATTCCCTCTAGTAAACAATAAATCTTTACAGCAGCTCTGGCAACAAAGTCGATAGATGGATATATAGTATTATATTCCACATACTAGAATCTTGCTATACGATTGGTCAAAAGTAAGTCACATGATGAAAGATAGTTCGCCCATCATTGATGGGAGAAGAAAAGTTCGTTGCACTGTGTAGATAGTAGTACTATCTACACAGTGCAACGCACTTTAATTGTATACGCTGCGTATTGCTCACCTCTTTAAGCGCTTTTAGTATTAGTACGCGAACTTTGGTCACGCGCGAACTATTATGGTCACACCACCATACTATACTGCATGCACTGTACGTATCGTACACCGTTTGATAGCTAGCTGTTAATTAATTAAAGACTTGTTGCTCTAAAATGACGGAAGAAGTGAAATGTTTCCGATGTGGAATACAAAGCAAATAATCACCTTTTGGTTTTAGGCGATGGCAAACTATCACTTCCTCGGCAATCTGAATTTATACGCCATCTTTTTTCAGCTTCGCTTCGGAAAGATAGCTACATCCAGATCGCCTCGGAAGTGATAGTTTGTCCCATCGCCTACACCAACGGTAATTATTTGCTTACTATCATTATTATAACTCGAAATGCTACTTTAAACTGCTGAAGGTCCTCCTCAAAAAAAAGAGAAAAATCCAGAGTTGAAATGGAGAAAGGAGTGCCGAAATCAAGAAAGCTAATATACTAAAAATATACATTATATTTGCTTATAGTCTGGAACAGAGCCAATAAGAGTTTTGAAAACTCTAAGAATAGTAAACTTTCGTATCAAAGTGGTTGCTTCCTTGCTTGAGACATTCAAAACTTACAAAGGCATTTCGTTTCCAGACAAGTACACCCAAAACAAAAAGTGAGTCATTTGACACATTTAAGCATAATTTTCGTGAGTCAGGTGTAAATTGACTCATTAGTAACAACCAATGAGTCTCTATTGACTCATTTATATTTCACCAGTGTGTCAATCATGAGCTGACGCATTTGCAAAATGCTTCGACTGACTCACATGGTCGTAAGAAATGAGTCAAGATCGACATAAGAGCATTTTAGAAGAAAAAAGTGAGTCAACTTGAAAGTGAGGCTGTATGCATGCGCGCGCATGTTTTCGTGACTTCATCCAAAATGCGCATTCTCGAGCCATATTTGAATTCCCGATCGACGACGCGACGTCGCCATCTTATATCTTGGATTCAGAAGAGTTTTGACTGCAGCTAGTGAAAAATTGGTACGCATAATTATTCATATGGTTTTAAACGATGATTTTTATGACTGGATTCGTGGGCTGATTCTTCTGATTATTATACAAATGATGCATGCGTTCATTTTACGATATCCGCACTCGAGTTGATGAGGCTGTGTGTAACTTAACTATCACTATGAACATGACTGACAATGAGAGCGGACAAAATATACAGTTCCTCAGGTAGACAAAGGAACATCCCTTACTGCTATTATGTAAAAATGTGTAGAACAGGTGTCACATGCATATTCGCCTTTTTACATAATAGCTGTGAAGGGATGTTCCTTTGTCTACCTGAGGAACTGTATATTTTGTCCGCTCTCATTGTCAGTCATGTTCATAGTGTATAGATTCTACTGTATCGCACGAAGCCGTGTCGAATGAAAACATGCATGATCTTGCATCATTGTTTTATACAACGAAACTCCTAGATCCTTGTTATTTGATGTAAAACGAATTAATTCAAGATTGTTTCGTGACAGTATAGGTGACAAATAAATCTCAAGTTAAGGCTTAATTTAGTGCGTACAAAGTAGATTTTTCAGATTCGGGTAGCGGGACCACCGATTACATCGCTAAAATGTGATATTTTAGGATATATTTTCCATTGCAAATGTGGACAGTGACTCTGGCATGGTATGGTATGTGTGTGATAGGCCTAGGGAGTAGGGGGGTCTATGTCATGATGCACCCACAACAGTGAGTCACCCTTACTCAAATTGATGAGTCACTGGTTTGTCCGTACAGCGAAACACTTGAAGGATCATGTGAGTCACTATGACTCGATACAAATGAGTCTCTTAGATAAATAAGACTCATTTGTATCGAGTCATAGTGACTCACATGATCCTTCAAGTGTTTCGCTGTACGGACAAACCAGTGACTCATCAATTTGAGTAAGGGTGACTCACTTTTTGTTGTGGGTGTAGGCGAGTGTCATTTGATGGGTATCAATAATTGACGTAAAATATTTATTTTTTCGGGTGGAAATTATGAGATAAACATAATAAATGATCCGAGGAAAAGATTGGCAAGCTTACCATCCTTCAGAGTAATCGTCTCAATTTCGAAGGGAATCTTGGTGTTCTTGAGGAATATGATGAGAGACCGACAAGGCTGGGAGCGCCAATCAACGTAAACCTTGACAACCATGATGAATTCCTTTCGTAAGAAGTGGACCAAGAGACAGTGTACCCTTCGACAATGATGATCGATCCAGAAGTACCACTCTTCAGGTCGGAGGCAATATGACGATTCAAAGACAGGTCACGTGAATCACCGAACTCTGTCCTGTAAGTCTGGTAGGTATGACGGTGTTCTCGAAATAAAGGAGAGGGTTTTTGGATAACACTTTTCACCATTTCATGTATGGTACGAATGCAGTATTCCTTTTCCTAAATTCGATTTTGAAGCTAGGTTCTGTAAAAAAAATTGATAAAAATTGTGTTTTATTTTATCGGTTACAGCGACATCAATCCTTGAATAAATGTGTACTTTTTGTAACGGGAGGCGAGGGGAGTGGGGAAAGGAAAATGCCTCGAGACCTTAAACAATTATGACCTTCCTTTATCTGTAAATTGTATTCATATCATATGTTTGTTCTGATCGAAGGTCATGTTTTGCTAGGACACGAAATCGAACGACAGCTAAGTGTTGACCAGCATGTGAGTCTTGAGGGAATGGAAAACAAATGAAAAAAGGTATAGCTATTTTTAAAAGTTAATAAGACCCTATGGGCGCGAGCCCGGAGATATCAATCTGCATGAATTTAAATACTAAAATGGAATTTTAATTTATTCCAAACTTTTAAAAAATAGCCTGGTCTCTGGGAGAATACCCCACTATTTTAATTTTCCTTTTTATCTAACTAAAAAACAAAAACAAACCCAAAACAAGAGGCTGTAATTGGACTGTTGTAAGCAATAAACTCGGGGCCAGATTCAGTAAGCTTAGCAAACCCATGCATCACTCTGCGCTGGCGGACAATGGCCAACGATACCTTATTATATACTGTAAAATTCTGATAAGCTTTGCGTGTCCCTATTATTAGTACAATAATAGTTGTTTTGTGGGATCATGCCCATTTTCATGTTTTGGCAGTACTCAAACCGGGAAAGGGTCCCGGAAAGGGTGACGAATTCGGCGTTCAGCTGAAGCTAGTATCGCACATATGCGGTAGGTATTAAAATTGGAATTATGAAAATAACAGGATTATCGTGATTATGAGACGGCTTTCGCGTTTTTCGAATCATATTGAATTCTACTGAAGTGCTGATGTTGATTATTTCGAGGAAAGAAAAATATCCGTTTTAACGGAGGAAAGAAGATAAAGGATTTTAAAGAAATGTGCCAATATAAAAGTACTTTCGTTGGTGTGTGTTAAATGTGTGTGTGTGTGTGTGTGTGTGTGTGTGTGTTTGCGTTTGGGCGCGCGCCGAAGGGGCGGGTACCTTGCCTCTGCTGTATGTGTTTAACCTTTAACGCAACTTTTATTTATCTGGATGTATTTGTTGAGATCGAAGGTCAAGTCTACACACTAAAATAAAATGAAGAGCACTGCCAATTTGGGTGTTAGAATTGTGTAACTTAAGTTTGAAAATAATTGACTTTGACTTCTGAATCGTGATGCCTTTCCTCGAGTGTCTGTAAAACTCTATCGAGAACGGACATATCAACATTGCTCATGTGGGTTTAAGGAAGAAAGTTTCCATGGGTTGTGACAATCATATTATCTTTGAACGGATGTCATCATTTAATTAATGCTGTCCTTATCGCCAACTGACTTAAGCCTTCTTTGCTGAGTCATACGTATACTTTGCTGTCCTCATCAGGTCAGACAGTCCTTTCTTTTCATTGGTCTACCTCTTCCCCTATGCCATCCATCGATCCTTCCGGTATGTCCCTAACAAATATTGCCTTTGAAATGTTGTCTCGTCCACTGTTTCGAGCACCTTCTGCTCGTTCCCCTCAGACTCCATTCCACATTCCTATTCCTACTTTGTTTTCGTTTGGTCAGTAGTTTAATACACGACGTTTCTATCTTTTTAAGCTAATATAGTCTGTTGTACTTTAGTTTAGTGATGTTTCTATCGCTTTAGTTTGACAAGCATCATTTTATTTGTTGTTTTTCATACAAGTCCAATATTGCAAGTAGAAAATAACTAAAGAGCGTTGATATTTAGTGTTTCCTTTCTTGTTTGAAGCTGTTGAAGAAATTTGAGTGAGCTATTAAAATTTGAGTTGTAAATGTGGATGTTTAAGTACAGCTTTTGCAGTGTCCTATTGGATATTATGGAGTGTGTAAAATTGACTAGTCACATGCGAGGGTCTGGTTCGGTGAAAGATGTTAAAAATCAAAGTTATGTTTTGACCTGGCTTATAAAAGGTTGAGAAGGAGTAAGAAAGAAACTTTGTATGATAAATGTATTCATGTTGGTATATAAATGGTATTTAGGTAGGCCATACAATATAGTATACATATATAGGTATTGGTTCTTCATTCAGAGGGCCCAAGCTTGTTGTATGCATGTAGGCTCTATTATTGGTGTATAATATATTAGGTCTATCATTAATAACGATTAGTAATCGTTTATAACTTATAAGAACGTATGTATTTCATGTGTTATCACGTCATTTTACAACAACAAACATGATACATCTCGGTATACTATGGCAGTTTAAAAACTCCAAATCCCCTGACTTAAAGCTTTGGTAGAACAAGATAAGCATTTATGTACAAGAAGTTTACAATTATTTCTCGGTTTATTATTATATTTATTAGGTACAACGATAACATTTACAAAGGAAAGTGAGCATGTACACAGTTTTTACAAAGCTGTATAATTAATTTTATCAGCTTATATGTATGCTCATTGGCAGCTTTGAAAATTAACATTGCTTATAACTGTGTGTTGCCTGTTTTATTAAAAGATTCAACCATAATTTGAACGAGTTATGGTATCAGCACAATAGTCACTCTAGTGTGTTCATTCGTCACCGGTGACTTTTAGCAAATAGCTGGTTATTGTTAACAATTGGTCCATTCTTAAACAAATATTAAGAATAATGCCCTCCGTCAGTTAGAAGTAGAATCTTGCAAATCCTTTCAACAGGATACCGATCTAGCTCTGTACCCCTGTAAACCTCACACACGTACCCCGACACATACACACTCCCGCCCTCACTTTCTCGGATCGTCTTCCCATCCTTATTTATAACTCATTCTATCCCTCCTTTCAACCTTTGTACAATCATCGTCATATAATTCTGTTCGGGACTCAATTTTTTTAATAAAATCGTTCGTAAAAGAAAATGCAATTCTACACCAGGCTACGCTTCCCAGCGGCCTGTGATTAGCAGCCAAGTATGTGGACGGTAAACATTATGATAAACTTGCAAGTTCAACATTTAATTATCAAGTTTCACATTTACCATATTTACAGCAGACTCTGTCATTATTATTTAGCTCATGTTCAAGTCGATAGTGTGTTAATTATGTTTTTACAAAATGTAGGTTAATGTAACATCTAGAAAAAAATATATTTTTAATGAACAACCATTGCATTACAGATTTCGGTGAAATGTTACTCTTTTTAAGCTACAAAAATAATCTCCTTGTGCCACTGTGTATTCAAAATGGGATGGATATACTAAAGGATTAAAGATCATTAAATTGTTAGTACGGCGATTAAGAGAGAGAGAGAAAGAGAAAGAGAGAGGAAGGAAGAGAAAGAGACGTGGAAATGAATATTACCCGAAAGAGAAAAGAGAGATGTGATATGGGGGAAAATGTTTGGGGAAAATACCTTTTGTATCCTTCAAAACTGTTTTCGCTGAGAATCTACTGATATTGGATTGGATTTAGAGAGCGTTAAAAGAGTGAGGGAGAGAAAGGGGGAACGGGTTTAAACGTAATACAAAGAAGGTACGGGAACAAATTGATAGTCAAATGTGCAGTGCCAGTGTTATATGGAGATTAAAATAAAAAGAGGGTAGACGAAGAAAACATTTTCAGAGATGACAAAGAGCCGTAAAGAATACATGTTCAATAGACTCAAAAGATTTATAGAAGATGATTCGATATTAATAAAGACTTGTGGAAATGTGAGAGTCATTCTAAAGCATTTTTCACTGAGAATCTATTTGTTGTAGCTGTCCCTAAATGCATACAGCGCTCCGTGTACTTCATCAAAGGCAGGATTGAGACGATTCGTCACACGATCTATGAAGGCCCTGAGTTTAGGTCGCCCCTCTGCTACATCTCGTCCATTTACAGTGTTCTCCATCATCTGATCCGTGAGGGTACCAAACAGAAAGAAAAAAAAATGAATGTGGCTTGTGCTCATAAAGCATTTAAAAAATAGTAAAACAAGTATGTTTTAATAGTTAAATAGTTTACATTCGTTTTATGTCGAAATCTATAGTGAATCTTAACAATGCAATGGCCCTAAAAACAAATCTTAAGATAAAGGGCAATACTACTGTTGCATGAATCTATATACATTCACGTTACTTTAAATTGTATTGACAAGATGATAATTGTAAATAGGCCATATATTACATGTACACAACATTATTTCAGTTATTATTTCTTTGCTTGTATTCCAATATTGTATATCAATACCATAATCTCCATCATACTAACCTCCGAGACGGCAAGCACGTCGGCGACAGAGATATCATCTCCAGCCAACCAATCATTATCCTGCAAGAAAGCATTCTCGAGTTTGTCTAGTTGTTTGGTCATGTTTTCTTCGTCTCTCTTCAACCTTTCCTCTGAAGCATGCTGCTTTCCTCCTGAAAAGACCGGGATAAGGACCTGTAATTGTAAAATTAAACAACTAGGCAAATGAATTTCCGATATCGTTGTATTCTCTATAAATTGTAAATAAACAATCAAGTCAAATACTAAAAAACATCTGTGTGTGTGGTGAATGTGTGGGTTTGGTGATATGAGCGGGCAGATTAATCTGATCAATATGCTTATAACATTTTCAGTTAATCATGCTCTAAAGAGCTAAACTTAGAACCAAACACAAATGTTCGTGTAATCTAATCATGCCAATCTGACATGCTTGTTTGCCCTAATCATCATTTTATAGCATTTAAGGAGGAAATGTCGCTTAAGCATCATTTGTCGTAAACTGATGACAGTAGCAACTTTGATAGTTAATCTCACCTCACTGAAGAAGAGCCCACCGCATCCTCCTCTAGTTCCTGTATGATGAAAGGCCATGTATTCATCAACTCTGGCTCTTTTCTCCAGGTCCTTTGGATACCAGTGGTCTGGGACTAGGTCTGCATACTTTGTTGCCAAGTAACGAATAATCGCCACACTGTTTTATAATTAAAAGAACATTTTGAAGTATACATTGCATAAAATAGATGTTGATCTTAAAGGTATCCCGCGGGAAAATAATGATCATGCTCAAAGCATGTCTCTCCAAAGTGCAGCCTTGTGCCTTACAATTTTTGATGTATTAGAATTTAAACGGAAAGACAACTTATAAAATGTGAGCACAAATACAACACATTGGTAACGATGTAGTTTGTAGTATATTGTTTTTGTAATGCAGCGTTTTATTAGTTTTCATCGAGCATTAACAACAAAAAATAAACATATCCATACTTGAATTGAAATGGGGGAAGGGGGGTGGGGAGAGGGGAGGGAGGGGGGGGGGGGTGGGGAGGGGGGGGGGGAGAGGGGTAGTTAGGGATGGAAATTCTCCAGAATAACTTTTCCCAGGGATTTGATTTAGGCAACCCTGTCGGCCCTCCGGAGGGGGGGGGGAGGGGAGGGGGTCAATCAATTTATTTTAAATCCGCTGAACCTGCCAAGGCGCATGAGGGAGAGGTGAATTTTACCTTTTCGATTTAAATTTAATTTCAAATAGAGGTGGGACTTAAACCCCAGTTCTGTGGATCCGCAAAGTTTACCGATAAAATGGATACACAATATATACTATACGGTCCACTCGTACCTATGACATATATTCCTTCGCATTTCTCGCCAAAATATTATTTTACTATGCTATATGCACTCCGAAATATCGACCTAAATGTTATCAATGCCAGATGAGACATGCAACGTAGAAAACTCTTCAATGCCCCCTTTCTCTATTAGCTCATACTGAATCCGAATCATATTTCCTTTACTTGTTTTGATATTCTTTGTTCTATTCCATATTATGTTTGTTACACCTGTAGTATATTAATGTCAAATCATTAGCAGTTAAATTCATTCCAATTCGTGAAGTGACGATGAAGGCTGCATTACAACTGCACCATATTTATTTTATTCTTCCACCTTTAACGTGTTTGTAATATCGCGATATCTGGAGTACATGTTAAGTAAATAGGCTTAAATTTCTTTTTTATGACATTCCGTGTAAACAACGCACAACATAACAATATTAACGATCTCTGGAACAAACAAAAGTGAAAAACAGCTTACGTTTCCCCCATGCCAAAGTCTCCATCTTGAATGGCAGGTACTGTGCAGAGAGGAGTCATCTTCACAAACTCAGGTTTCTTGTGACCTCCTGAAAATAAGCAACATAAATGAAAATGTAATCATTAAAAAAATACAAAAATAAATAAATAAATAAATGAGGAAGTATAAAGGTTGATAAATAAATTAGTTATAAAATAATCTAAAAAATACACATCTTGTTCAATCATGTTTGGAACAATGATCATGATACTAATAAAACACGAAACAGTATGAAATTTAATGTTCTATCGTTCCTTTTCTTGTTAAAGATAAGAATTATTACTTCACTAACTAATGTTAACGTTCCTTTAAGCAAAAATCTTCAATGTCTTTTACACTTATATATTTCAATTTTTAAGATACGCATATTACAAAAGAAAGAAAGAAGAAAATGTATGACCCTGTACGGACGCCACTTATTATACAGGTTATACTGTCACTGATGCTACAGTCGATAATGAATGTGATCGGGGACAAAATATTGCCCAACAACAAAATGAGATAGTAACGCTTTTGACAAAACCAACGAGGAGATCCTGGTGAAAATATCCATTGGCTGTTCTAGCTTACATTTGATTATTAAAGAACTTAAGCAAAGCCAATGAAAAGAATGTTTACCAGAACCTTAAGTCCAACCGAGCCTATACATATCTGCCGAGTCACCTACCACAGACATCCAAAAGGTAAAAAGAAAAGAAAGGGGTGGGCTGAAGGTGCCCTTGAGCTGTAAGAGCAATCTGAGGTACAGAATGAGATATTAAAAACCAATAACAGGTTGAATATTAACATATTTGGGATATTTTACTTGTTTACAGTCCATCGTCCAGCTTCAAATCTTCTTGAAATTGATTGATGAATCTTTGAAGAGGATATGGGCAATGTTGACACACCGATGTGATAGATATCCAGCGATGTTTAGAGGGAGTGGACAGCCTGACCGGTGCCTTCGTACTACTAAGTACAACTTAGCATTGGTCTCACTTTAAAGTTCTCAGATGTAACTCGATTTTGAATCTATGTAATGTTTTTTGAATCTGTGCTTTCGTTTTAAATCCATTATGATTAGCAATTTCATTAAAAACTGCTAAAGTTACAGTTACACATACCCTAATTAACTCTGACGCTCTTTAAAATCATTAAAATATTTTACATATGTGCTTGCTTTGATTTATTTTATGTGTAATAATTTGATTGTAGCACATTATAGCCCATTTTTAATCATATTTGTAAATCACATTTGACAGTTTCTATGACTCTGTGTACAGTTTTACCATTGTTTTCTATCTGTTTGTATTTTTAATTGTATTTTAAATCCAACCATAAGTTTTGGATGCAATCACGGAATATTAATACAATTCAGACCCTTAAACTGGGCTTTAAAAACTTAAGTTTTATCAAACTTAATTTATTAACAATTATTTCATGCAAGCATTGTAAAGCTTATTCACCACATCGGATTTACAACACCTACACTTAATGGCGGTCATCTTGGTTTGTTATGTGATACTATTTTGAGAATATTGATTACTGCAATTATTTTTGGTACAATAACTTTTGCAATATGCTAAGCTGAATAATCTTAATGACCAGACTTACCCGGCCCATTTGAAACAAGAACAGAAAATATGTTGGCTATTCTCTATATAGTAGCACAGAGAAAATTATAGATAGATGGTGGATATGTTATATCATTATTATAACTCGAAATTACACTTTAAACTGCCGAAGGTCCTCCTCAAAAAAGATATCCACAGTTTAATGCCGAAATGGAGAATGGAGTGTCGAAATCCAGATATATACTAATAAAATATACATGACATTTGCTAATAGTCTGGAACAGAGCCAAGACGAGTTTTGAAAACTATTAGAATGGTAAAAATGCGTTAATTTTTGTGAAAGTGGTTGCTTTTTTGCATGAGACATGTTTCACCCAAAACTTGAAGGGGAGCTGCAAGTGGGGGCGGACGTGTTTCTGCTGAGCTCCCTTGTTTCTCATATTATTTCCGTTTTGGCGTTTGTTTCTATGCTGTGATTGGTACTAAAGTGATGATCTGGACGCGTACAAGCCATTTCTAGGATGAGTCTTTTGATTTAGCTTTTTGATTTTCATATATTTGGTGATTTAGTGATCAAATTTTGGTTTTTTGATAGTGAAGGAAGTCAAAATTGCAGTTGTTTTTGCTGCGCGTAGTGCTGAACACCTGTTGTCAGTGACAACATATTGCGCACTCTGTTATTTGTTTTATTACTTCTTTGTTTTTAATTGCGCATATACACCTGCGCCAGCGCCTTTCATTTGAAGTACGCGCAGAGGAATTGTCCTTTATTACAATATGAACATTTTATGTTACTATTAATATGAAATAATATGAATAATAAATAAATAAATAAATGAATAATAATAATAATAATAAATAATTATATTACTGGATTTGTAAAGATAAATATATTACGCTTTGTACTGATATGTGAGTTGGGTGTGTTTGAGTGCTGATAATATTATTATAGTTCACAATTTGGTATTCATTAAATTATTGTTTTTATATTTTCCTGTTTTACGTGATTAACTTAATTATAATTTGTTCTTGAATCGATTGGGTGAGTGGTACATACGCGGTATTATTTTATTTTACTTTTAGGCTCTGTATAATATTGGCTTGTTAGAGCTCTTGTGAGTAGTGTGCCGCGGGGTTTCATATCCTTAAACTGCTGGCGAACAGAGCAACAAGACCAAGCTCTGTAATTGTTAGGTTTCTCCAATGGTAGGTTTGTCCAATAATGCCGAGTTTGTGCCACGGAACCTAGTCGGGCATTTCGATTATATTCTTTTTATGTCATACGTCTTTATCTTTTAAAAAAAATATTTTTTATAGTTTAGTCTACCTTGCTGATACCTCCTCAAAATATATACGATAGACTATCATTAATTCTGCTGCATTGCCATATAGCTTACTTAGAGGTTACTGCAGATCAATCACCTGTACTGTATCTAGACTATAGTTAAGTGTAGGAGAACAGTAAAAACAGTGGGGCCATTGAAGGAGCGTTCACGTCGCGGTCTGTCAGATGAAAATCTGCGAATCCTTCAACCACACTACTCAAGTTTCTTTTAGTAACTACCACAACCAACACCATGGCTACCAATGACAATGATGACCAATTTGTTGCTGAGGCCCAGGGTCGAACTCATGGGTCCTTGTCAGGACCGGCCCTGAGTATCATCTCATCCAACATTGAAGGTCTTTCAGGCGCCAAACAAGAACTCTTGGCTGACCTATGCATAACAACCAACTGTGACATTCTCTGCCTCCAGGAGACCCATCGCGGGCCTACACGAGTTCGCCCTCGTATCTCCGGAATGACCCTCATCGCAGAGAGACCACATGACCAATTCGGAAGTGCAATCTTTGCTCGTAATGGTCTTGCTGTGGACAAATCTTACCTATCAGACATCAATAACATTGAAGTCCTTTCTATTGACCTAATGGGAATCACCGTAAGCTCCGTGTACAAGCCACCTCAAGAGCCTTTCGACCTGCCCGGCAGAGCTACTGACGGCAGGATGAATGTGGTCATTGGTAATTTCAACAGCCATAGCATTCCCTGGGGATATAGAGAAATGAACGAAGATGGTGAACTCGTTGAGACATGGGCAGATGCTAACCAGCTGTCCCTCATTCATGACGCTAAGCTTCCTGCCTCTTTCAACAGTGCAAGGTGGAGACGTGGCTACAACCCTGACCTGATATTTACATCTACCAGGATTGCTAACCAGTGCGAGAAAGTCATTCTCGACCCAATCCCTCACTCCCAGCACCGACCGATAGGGCTTAAGGTTAATGCAGTCATTACTCCACGAGCAGTACCCTTCCGACGTCGTTTCAACCTGAGGAAGGCAAACTGGGAAAAGTTTGCCAAGGACTTTGACTCCTACATCCAGGACCTACCTGCCACCCCCAAAACTACGACACCTTTGTAGAGTTGATGAAGAAATCGTCAAGGCGTAACATCCCCGAGGATGTCGCACAAGCTACATTCAAGACTTGACGGACCACTCCAAGGTGATGTATGAAGACTACATCGAACACTTCCAGATAGACCCCTTTAGTGAGGAGACACTGGAATCTGGAGAAAATCTGACCAAGGAAATTGGTGAATCTAGAAGGAGGAAGTGGCAGGAATTCATTCAATCCACTGACATGACACATAGCAGCAGGAAGGCATGGAAAACGATCCGGATACTGGGCAATGACTATACAAAGGCCCAACCAAGATCTGAAGTCACTGCTTACCAAGTTGCCCATCAACTCCTATTGAATGGTCGGGAAAACCCTGACGATCACCCCAGAAGAGCCAGACTCCCTAAGGTCCCAGACGCTCTAAGCTCTCAAGATGACCCAGGCTTCACTAGACCATTCACTATGAACGACCTGCTTGCTGCCATCAAAGCAAAGAAAAATAACAAAGCTGCTGGACTTGATGACATCCTCTGCGAGCAGATCAAACAGCTTAGACCAGGCGCCCTCAACTGGCTTCTCAAAATGTTCAACGAATGTTTGGGCACCAACAACATCCCAAAGCTCTGGAGGAAATCCAAAGTTATTGCCCTATTGAAGCCTGGTAAAGACGCAGCCAGTCCAAAGAGCTACATGCCTATCTCCCTACTGTGCCATACATATAAGCTGTTCGAGCGGCTTATCCTCAACCGCATCGCCCCATTCGTGGATGAACATCTCATTCCAGAACAAGCAGGGTTTAGGCCAGGAAAATCATGCACTGGCCAACTCCTAAACCTCACTCAGTTCATTGAGGACGGGTATGAGAGTAAGCTAATCACCGGAGCTGCTTTCGTTGATCTCTCTGCTGCCTACGACACCGTGAACCACAGAATCCTTACCAGGAAGATCTTTGAGCTGACAAAGGACGTGAGACTGACTGGACTCATCCAGACGTTGCTGTCCAATCGGCGATATTTTGTGGATCTCAATGGAAAACGCAGCAGATGGCGCAGACAGAAAAATGGCCTACCACAAGGAAGTGTGCTTGCACCGTTACTCTTTAACGTGTACACGAATGACCAACCGATCCACCCAAACACCAGGAGCTTCCTCCACGCCGATGATCTCTGCATCACCACCCAGAACCAGTCTTTTGTGAAGTTGGAGGAGTTCCTCAGTGATGCCCTGGCCGGTCTCATCCCATACTATGCGACCAACCACCTGAGAGCTAACCCTGATAAAACTCAGATAAGCGCATTCCACCTCAAGAACAGGGATGCCAACCATCAACTAAGGATCAGCTGGTATGGGAAAAGGCTGAAGCACACTCCCAACCCAGTCTACTTAGGCGTCACACTCGATCGCTCCCTTACCTACAAGAACCACATTGCCAACACAAAGGCAAAAGTTGGAGCCCGCAACAGCATCCTCAAGAAGCTAGCCAACACCAACTGGGGGACTGATGCCAGAACAATCCGGACGACAGCCCTCGCGCTTTGCTTCTCTGCTGCGGAGTATGCATCACCAGTATGGAGTAGGTCGGCCCATGCACCCAATATTGACCCAGCTCTAAATTCATCTTGCAGAGCGATCACTGGATGCCTAAGGCCAACTAAAGTAGAAGACATCTACCTGCTCTGCGGTATTGCCCCTCCACACGTCAGAAGGTTGGTCTTGTCCCAGAAAGAAAAGGACAAACAAGAAAACAATCCACTCCACCCACTCATCGAACAGCAGCCAGTGGGCAAGCGGCTCAAATCCAGACACAGCTTTCTGCACTCGGTAGAGCCTCTTAATACTAGCCCTCACAACCAAAGGATGACTTTGTGGTCTAACCACCTTCAGACCACTCCACATAAACTCTCCCTCAGCCCGAAGGAATCCCTCGCAACCGGCTCCAGTGAGACTTGGCCTACCTGGCTTAGCCTCAACCGCCTAAGAACTGGCTACGGTCGATGCAGAGTCCTAATGCAGAGGTGGGGTCTAGGAGACGAACAAACGGCATGTGAATGCGGCCAGGAACAGACAATGGAACACCTGCTAGTCTGCCCACTCCTGCCAGAGCCATGCACCCAAGATGACCTGGAAGCCGTTAATTGCCGTGCCAAAGCCTGTGTGGAACACTGGACGGGACTTGTGTAGTGACTCGATATTAAGAAGAAGACCCAAAACTTGCAAAGGCATTTTGTTTCCAGACAAGCAATGAATCATATAAAATTGCATGCGGTAAAGAATCCGCTTCATAAGATAAGGGAATGAATAGAAACAATCAGAAACAAAAAATGTATTACATATACTAAGCATTCATCGAATATAAACTCGCCATTGTAATCATAGCAAATCTATTGAGACACCGGTTTACAATTAAAATCGAAGCCATTTGGTGCAGATTGAGTTGCTTTAAGAGAGGAAAGCTAGGCGAGTTTCATTTCATGGATATCAATAGTTTACGTAATTTTTTTTTTTCGGGTGGAAATTATGAGATAAACATAATAAATATGATGCGAGGAAAAGATTGGCAAGCTTACCATCATTCAGATTAATCGTCTCAATTTCGAACGGAATTTTGGTGTTCTTGAGGAATAAGATGAGAGCCCGGCAAGGCTGGGAGAGCAGATCAACGTAAACCTTGACAACCATGATGAATTCCTGTCGTCAAACGTGGACGTAGTGAGTGTGCCCTTCAACAATGAGGATCGACCCAGAAGTAACCACTCTTCAGGTCGGAGGCAATATGACGATTCAAAGACAGGTCACGTGAACGACCGAACTTTGTCCTGTAAGTCTGGTAGGTATGACCATGGAATAACGGTGTACTCGAAAAAGGGAGAGGGTCGTTTGACAACACTTTGCACCATTTTATGCATTGTACGAATGCATTAATCTTTTTCCTAAATTCGATTGTGAAGTTGGGTTGTGTGAGCAAATTATATTAAAACTTTTTCTCGGTTACAGCGACATCAATCCTTTTAATAAAATTAATGTGTACTTTTTGTAAAGGGAGGCGAGGGGAGTTATGTAGGAAAATGAGAAATGCCTCGAGACCAGTAGACAATTTTGACCTCCCTTTATCTCTAAATTGTATTCATATTATATGTTTGTTCTGATCGAAGGTCACGGTCTGCTAGTACACTAAAGCAAACAACAGCTAATGCCTAGTTTACATTTGGCCTGTGAATAGTCTGCGGAAAATTATACAAATTTGAAAAAATAGTGAGCCAGTAGCCCGTAGACATGTCGAAGGTAGCATTGCACCATCCCCGTAAGGTCACCGCGCCTTCTCCGCGCAACCTCTGCACGGAAGCTGCACGGGCTCCGTGCGATTTCCGTGCCGGAGGCTGCGGAGACTGCACGGCTACCGCATTAAAATTGCGGTATATCCGTACAATCTCCGAGCAGCCTCTGAACAGATATGCCCCGGCCTCGATTTTTTTTTCACGCGCTAGCCTGGCCAGTTTCGCCATAATACTCGTAAAAGTGCGCTGGTGGCAAAGCCTACACATACATATATGTATATCTGATTGATACACGTCTGTAAAAAGCCAATTACACACACACATAGATACTTAATTAATATAATATTAGTCTTTAGTATTCTGTAGATGCCTCATTAATGTATTTGTAGAGGACAAGGGCAGCCAGTATAGCTTTTACTTAAATAAACAATGCCTTTACTCCGATGTGTAAATATAATTTAAGTATGTGCACATGTATCACATGTTATGAGTTCAATATTTTCTTTATGTTTCTCCTTTTTCTCTGATATCAAATTATTAAAATGATATCAAGAACATTTTCAGTGATTCATTAATTCAAATAACAATTTTCTGCTGCCGGTAACTTTCTTTTCCAATTGCTTCCATTAGCAATAAAGAGTGGGGGGGGGGGGGGGGGGGAGGGGGAGGAATGGTGTGGTTAATAATAAAACAAAGAGGGGGGTATATATTGTACAGTGTTAAATTGACAAATTCAAACTGATTGTAAACTTTTCCAATACCCCAATGTGGGTGACATGACAATAAATTGTCATTGTCATTGTCATTGGTCGCTTGTTACAAAGCTTTATTATTCATTTTACCAGCTTATATGTTTTGTTTGTTGCTTGTTTCATTAAAGGTTTAGCCATCATCTTAACGAGTATTAGCACAATGGTGTCACTCAGGGGCGTAAAAAAAAAATATATATATATATGCCCACGGCTAACCTAAAAAAGGTAACCTTACCCCCCTTCCCAACGAAGAAAAATGTCAATTTTCATATTTCGAGACCCCCCCCCCAAAAAAAGTGTACGCTTACCACCCCCCCCCCCCCCTCCACTGAGCGACTTTTCGGCCGGCGCGATTTTTTATTTTTCAGCAAAATATTTTGGGCCCGATTTTAACCCCCCCCCCTTGAAAAAATCCTGCGTACGCCCCTGGTGTCACTCAAGTGTGTTCATTCGTAAGCGGTGACTTTTAGCAAACAGTAGGTTATCGTCAACAACATCGTTCATTCTCAAAAAATCTTAAGAATATTGCCCTTGGTCAGTTGAAAGTACAATCTTGCAAACCCTTTCAACAGGATAATGCTCAATCTCTATACACCCGTAAACCTCATACGCGTATCCACACGCACACACTCCCGCCCTCACTTTCTCGGATCGACTTTCCATCCTTATTTATAACTCATTCTCTTCATCTTTTCATCCTTTGTACAATCATCGTCATATTTCCGTTCAGGACACATTTACAAAAAAATAATATCGTTCGTCAAAGAAATTGAATTCTCACACCAGGCGACCTGCCCAGGCTACTGTTCCTAGGGGCCTGTGATTAGCAATCAAGTATTTGGACAGTAGACATTAGAATAATATTGCAAGTTCAACATTTAAAGGTCAAACAAATGAAAAGGTCAAATTCCAACGGCATTTGAAAGATAATACTAATTTAGAATTTCCCTAAAAAAAAAAGGGGGGGGGGGGGAGGGGGGAGGGGGGGGGGGGCCCTGAAAATGTCTGTAAGTGGGAAAATAACGACTATTAGTTGTCGAATCGAGCTATAGAGCCAGAAAGTTAGAGTCTGATTTTCAGACCATTGTACCGAATGGTCGTACGTTTTTTATGCTGAGCAAAGAATCAATCAGTCTAATTTTGGCCATTACATAAAGTGGGTTAGTGATGTACATGTAGACAAATGCTCGTATACCCATTACAGCTCATTTTTAATATGTATGTTGTTACCAAAGAATAAAAAAAAAGCCAGCCATTCACTCAATAGTGTGTGACACTGAAATCTAGCAAGTAAACGGGTTTCCTTGCATAATTTGAATATTAGGACACTGCTACGTTACATATTCATAATTCCTGCAAAGTTCTACATAATGTGATGTTGCCTGCAAAAGGGACATAGTATCTTTAATTAGCAAGTTTATCATTTATCACGTTTACAGCAGACTCTGTCAGTGTTATTTAGCTCATGTTCATGTTGCTAGTGTGTTAATCAGTTTTTTTTATGCACAATGTAGGTAGATTTAACATCCGTAAAATATCTTATTTTAGCTAATAGTCATTTCATAATACAGATTATGGTGAAATGTAACTCTTTTTGAGCTACACAAATATTCTCATTGTGCAACTTTGTATTCAAAATAGGATGGATATACTAAAGGATTAGACATAATTTAAGTGTTTCTAGTGCAAAAGGGTTGTCATGGAGTTAATGAGCACCTGAAGTGGGTACTTTTGGAAAGCCACTCTGCTACACAAAGCAATCCTTCTGTCAATTAGTGGGTATTGTTTGTTTAAAATAGTACGTGTGGCAAACGGGTGACCGTGCGTAGAAGTGAAGAAAGCAATCGAACTGTAACTGACCTACTAAGAATCTTGGAAAAAAAATTATAAGCGATTTGTAAGACGGATATAGAATTTCATGTCCATACAGGATATTCTTTACAAAATCTTTGAATCGCCATTTCTAAATTATAACTCATATTTTTTAAATAAATAAATTGATATTTGTTGGTGGCTAGCTTTTGACATCAGCGTTATTTTATTGGTGTAAGGGAAAACTTGCAGACAAAGCAAATAATGACAAATGTAATTCATAATGAGTTGATGTAAGGGGAATAAAAAAAGAGGCAACCAAAAATATAAACAAATATTCACCTTAACATAAATCAAAACTATGGGAAGGAGATAGTATAATAATTGAACATAGGTAGGGGGAGCTAGGCGGGAAAGAGAAATGAATAGTTGGCGAAGAACTGAATAAAAGATATCAAAAGTGGAATGAGAGAGAGAGAGAGAGAGAAAGAGAGAAGAGAGGGTGACACGGCATTGAATGACAGAGTTTAATAGAAGTACGCCGATTAAGAGAGAGAGAAAGAGAGAAAGAGAGAGGAAGGAAGAGAAAGAACCGTGGAAATGTTTTGGGAAAATACCTTTTGTATCCTTCAAAACTGTTTTCGCTGAGAATCTACTGAATCTGATATTGGATTGGATTCAGAGAGAGTTAAAAGAGTGAGAGAGAGAGAGAGGGAACGGGTTGAAACGAAAAACATAAAAGGTACGGGAACAATTCCGAGTTAAATGTGCAGTGCCAGTGTTATATGGAGATTAAAATAAAAAGAGGGTAGACGAATAAAACATTTTCAAAGATGACAAAGAGCCGTCAAAATACATATTCAATAGACTCAAATGATTTATAGAAGATGATTCGATATTAATAAAGACTTGTGGAAATGTGAGAGTGATTCTAAAGCATTTTCACTGAGAATCTATTTGTTGTAACTGTCCCTAAATGCATACAGCGCTCCGTGCACTTCATCAAAGGCAGGATTGAGACGATTCGTCACCCGATCTATGAAGGCCCTGAGTTTAGGTCGCCCCTCTGCTACATCTCGTCCATTTACAGTGTTCTCCATCATCTGATCCGTGAGGGTACCAAACAGAAAAAAAAAAAAATTGAATGTGGCTTGTGCTCATAAAGCATTTAAGAAATAGTAAAACAAGTACGTTTTAATAGTTAAATAGTTTACATTCGTTTTATGTCGAAATCTATAGTGAATCTTAACAATGCAATGGCCCTAAAAACAAATCTTTAGATAAAGGACAATACTACTGTTGCATGAATCTATAAACATTCACGTTACTTCATATTGTATTGACAAGATGATAATTGAAAATAGGCCATATATTACATGTACACAACATTATTTCAGTTATTATTTCTTTGCTTGTATTCCAATATTGTATATCAATACCATAATCTCCATCATACTAACCTCCGAGACGGCAAGCACGTCGGCGACAGAGATATCATCTCCAGCCAACCAATCATTATCCTGCAAGAAAGCATTCTCGAGTTTGTCTAGTTGTTTGGTCATGTTTTCTTCGTCTCTCTTCAACCTTTCCTCTGAAGCATGCTGCTTTCCTCCTGAAAAGACCGGGATAAGGACCTGTAATTGTAAAATTAAACAACTAGGCAAATGAATTTCCGATATTGTTGTATTCTCTATAAATTGTAAATAAACAATCAAGTCAAATACTAAAAAACATCTGTGTGTGTGGTGAATGTGTGGGTTTGGTGATATGAGCGTACAGATTAATCTGATCAATATGCTTATACAATTTTCAGTTAATCATGCTCTAAAGAGCTAAACTCAGAACCAAACACAAGTGTTCGTGTAATCTAATCATGCCAATCTGACATGCTTGTTTGCCCTAATCATCATTTTCTAGCATTTAAGGGGGAAATGTCGCTTAATATTAGCAATATTTGTCGTAAAATGAGGACATTAGCAAATTTGATAGTTAATCTCACCTCGCTGAAGAAGAGCCCACCGCATCCTCCTCTAGTTCCTGTATGATGAAAGGCCATGTATTCATCAACTCTGGCTCTTTTCTCCAGGTCCTTTGGATACCAGTGGTCTGGGACTAGGTCTGCATACTTTGTTGCCAAGTAACGAATAATCGCCACACTGTTTTATAATTAAAAGAACATTTTGAAGTATACATTGCATAAAATAGATGTTGATCTTAAAGGTATCCCGCGGGAAAATAATGATCATGCTCAAAGCATGTCTCTCCAAAGTGCAGCCTTGTGCCTTACAATTTTTGATGTATTAGAATTTAAACGGAAAGACAACTTATAAAATGTGAGCACAAATACCGTACAACACATTGGTAACGATGTAGTTTGTAGTATATTGTTTTTGTAATGCAGCGTTTTATTAGTTTTCATCGAGCATTAACAACAAAAAATAAACATATCCATACTTGAATTGAAATGGGGGGAGGGGAATGGGGAGAGGGGAGGGAGAGGGGGGGGGGGGGGGGGAGGGGGTGGGGGAGGGGGGAGAGGGGTAGTTAGGGATGGAAATTCTCCAGAATAACTTTTCCCAGGGATTTGATTTAGGCAACCCTGTCGGCCCTCCGGGGGGGGGGGGGGGAGGGGGGGGGGGGTCAATCAATTTATTTTAAATCCGCTGAACCTGCCAAGGCGCATGAGGGAGAGGTGAATTTTACCTTTTCGATTTAAATTTAATTTCAAATAGGGTGGAACTTAAACCCCAATTCTGTGGATCCGCAAAGTGTACCAATAAAATTGATAGAAAATATATACTGTACGGTCCGCTCGTACCTATGACAGATACATTCTTTGTTATTTCTCCCGAAAATATTATTTTACTATGCTTTATGCACTCCGAAATATCGACCCTAAATGTTATCAATGCCGGGTGAGACACTCTTCAATGCCCCCTTCCTCTATTAGCTCATTGTGAATCCGAATCATATTTCCTTATTTTGTTTGATATGTTTCGTTCTATTGCATATTATGTTTGTTAGTATTAAGTCAATTCATTAGTAGTTAAATTCATTCTTATTCGTGATGTCACGATGAAGGTTGCAAAGCAACTACACCTTATTTATTTTCTTCTTCCACCTTTAACGTGTTTGTAATATCGCGATATCTGGAGCACATGTAAAGTAAATTGGCTTAATTTTTTTTTAATGACATTCCGTGTAAACAACGCACAACATAACAATATTAACGATCTCTGGAACAAACACAAGTGAAAAACGGCTTACGTTTCCCCCATGCCAAAGTCTCCATCTTGAATGGCAGGTACTGTGCAGAGAGGAGTCATCTTCACAAACTCAGGTTACTTGTGACCTCCTGAAAATAAGCAACATAAATGAAAATGTAATCATTACAAAAATACACATATAAATAAATAAGGAAGTATATAGGTAGATAAATAAATAAGTTATAAAATAATTTAAAAAATACACATCTTGTTCAATCATGTTTGGAACAATGATTATGACACTAATAAAACACGAAACAGTATGAAATTTAATGTTCTATCGTTCCTTTTCTTGTTAAAGATAAGAATTATTACTTCACTAACTAATGTTAACGTTCCTTCAAAAAAAAAATCTTCAATGTATTTTACACTTATATATTTCAATTTTTTAAGATACGCATATTACAAAAGAAAGAAAGAAGAAAATGTGTGACCCTGTAGGGAAGCCACTTATTATACAGGTTATACTGCCACTGATGCTATTGTCGATAATGAATGTGATCGGGGACAAAATATTGCCCAACAACAAAATGAGATAGTAACGCTTTTGACAAAACCAACGAGGAGATCCTGGTGAAAATACCCATTTATAGCTGTTTTAGCTTACATTTGATTATTAAAGAATCTAAGCAAAGCCCATGAAAAGAATGTTTACCAGAACCTTAAGCCCAACCGAGCCTATACATATCTGCCGAGTCACCTACCACAGACATCCAAAAGGTAAGAAGAAAAGAAAGGGGTGAGCTAAAGGTGCCCTTCAGCTGTAAGAGCAATCTGAGATACAGAATGAGATATTAAAAACCCAAAACAGGTTGAATATTAACATATTTGGGATATTTTTTTTTTTTTTTTTTTTTTTTTTTTTACTTGTTTACAGTCCATCGTCCCACTTCAAATCTTCTTGAAATTGATTGATGAATCTTTGAAGAGGATATGGGCAATGTTGACACACCGATGTGAAAGATATCCAGCGATGTTTAGAGGGAGTGGACAGACTGACCGGTGCCTTCATACTACTAAGTACAACTTAGCATTGGTCTCACTTTAAAGTTCTCAGATGTAACTCGATTTTGAATCTTTGTAATGTTTTTGACCTGTGTTTTTAAAAATCTATTATTATCAATTTTATAAAAAACTGCTCAATTTACAGTCACACATACCCTAATTAATTCTGACGCTGTATAACATCATTACAAAATATTGTACACATGAGCTTTATTACTTTAATCTATATTATGTGTAATAATTTGATTGTAGCACATTGTTATTCATATATCCGTGAATCAGACTCGACAATTTCATTGACTTTGTAAACTTTTTTTTCTACCATTGTTATCTAATTGTTTGTGTTTGTTATTTGTATTTGAAATCCAACCTCAAGTTTGGGCTGCAATCGAAGAATAGTAAAAACTTCAGACTCTTAAACCGGGCTATACAAGCCTATAAAGCTTTATCAAACTTAATGTATTGACAATTATTTCATGCAAGCATTGTAAAGCATATTCATCACATCCCATTTACAATACCAACAGTTAATGGCCGTCATTTTGGTGTGTTATGATACTATTTTGAATCTTGATTACTGCAATTATTTTTGGTACAAAAACTTTTGAAATATGCTAAGCTGAATTATCTTAAGGACCAGACTCACCCGGCCCATTTGAAACAAGAACAAAAAACATGTTGGCTATTCATAAGAGAAAGTTTTGAAAACACATTTCTGCTCATTGAGTGCCAAGCAATACAGGCTATACTTACACACAATAACCAAAATCTCATATCCTCTTGTAAAAAAAAATTCTTTATAGTAGCACAGGGAAAAATATAGATAGATGGTGGATATGTTATATCATTATTATAACTCGAATTTACACTTTAAACTGCCGAGGGTCCTCCTCAAAAGAAGATATCCAGAGTTTAATGCCGAAATGGAGAATGGAGTGTCAAAAACCAGAAAGCAAATATACTAATAAAATATACATGATATTTGCTAATAGTCTGGAACAGAGCCAAGACGAGTTTTGAAGAAAAAAAATAGAATGGTAAACATGCGTTAACCTTTTATAAAGTGGTTGCTTTCAAAACTTGCAAAGGCATTTCGTTTCCAGACAAATAATGAATCATATAACATTTCATGCGGTATAGAATCCGCTTCATGAGATAGAAACAATCAGAAAAAAAATGTATTACATATACTAAGCATTCATTGAATATACACTCGCCATTGTAATCATAGCATATCTATTGAGACACCGGTGTACAATTTAAATCGAAGCCATTTGGTGCAGATTTAGTTGCTTTAAGAGAGGAAAGCTAGGCGAGTGTCACTTGATGGATATCAATAATTGACGTAAAATATATATATTTTTTTTCGGGTGGAAATTATGAGATAAACATAATAAATGATGCGAGGAAAAGATTGGCAAGCTTACCATCCTTCAGATTAATCGTCTCAATTTCGAACGGAATCTTGGTGTTCTTGAGGAATAAGATGAGAGCCCGGCAAGGCTGGGAGAGCAAATCAACGTAAACCTTGACAACCATGATGAATTCCTTTCGTTAGAAGTGGACCAAGAGACAATGTACCCTTCGATAATGATGATCGACCCAGAATTAACCACTCTTCAGGTAGGAGGCAATATGACGATTCAAAGACAGGTCATGTGAACGCCCGAACTTTGTCCTGTAAGTCTGGTAGGTATGACGGTGTTCTCGAAAAAAGAGGAGAGGGTTGTTTGACAACACTTTGCACCATTTTATGCATTGTACGAATGCATTAGTCCTTGTCGTTTCTGTTATCGGTGACAGCGACATCAATCTTTGAATAAAAGTGTATTTTTTTGTAAAGGGAGGCGAGAGGAGTAGGAAAAGAAGAAATGCCTCGAAACCAGAAGACAATTTTGACCTTCCTTTATCTCTAAATTTTATTCATATTATTATGTTTATTCTGATCGAAGGTCACGTTCTGCTACGGTGACACGACATTTGCTCCTGCGACAATTGCTCCGGGCTTTATTTCGTCTAAGATGTAGGGTTAGGGTTAGGGTTTCAATAGGGTTTTATGTTAGGTTTAGGGTTAGGTTTAGGGTAGGGTATAGTGTTGAATCCAGGGTTGAAGTTAGCCATTCGATTAGTGTATGAAATTTACAGCGGAGCAATTGTCGCCGGAGCAAATGTCATGGAATCTCTGCTACTACACGAAAACAAACAACAGCTAATGCCTAGTTTACATTTGGTCTGCGATTAGTCTACGGACTACGGAGCCCGTATTCTGCCCTTGCATTTTACCCCGACCCCAAACATAAAAAAATCTTCTATGTGAGCATGCCTTGAACCATAATGCATGGCCCTACAGAGGAATTTTTCCTGTTGGGGACTGGGGGGAAATGCAATGGATTATTAAAAATTTAGTGCAATTTCTTAGTTTTTGTGTTTTTGTGGGGGCGTCGACGTACCCTAGCGCCCGCTGCGTACAGTCATGATTCATTGGCTATTAAAGCAATGGCCTCGTTACTGTGAGCCCCCAGGATCAAAACCGTGTCGACGTGCTATATAAGTGCCCTTGTATGGGGCATTAATCCCCATTACTGTCAGTTATGACTTAAGGACGTAGGTCCCCTAGTTGATTAGCATAATAGCACATACATGCTTTTGCAGTCACGCAAAACAAACACTCCCCAATTATTATTCAATAAAATCTGAGAATGTATACTATTATCTAGATCTATTAGGAATACATCATTGTCAAAATCATTCAATAAATTGGGGTAAAAATAATTGTTCCACCATTATGACCAAAAGTGTATGTTGTAACATAATGATATGTAAGGTCTATCATTATTGATGAATAATAATCGGTTATAAGAACGTATGCATATCATGTGTTATCAAGTCATTTTGCAGTAGAAAGCATCTCGGTATATATGCGGCAGTTTCGATACTCCAAATTCCCTGAATTAAAGCTTTGGTAGAACAAGATAAGCCGTTATTTACAAAAAGTTTACACATATTTCTCGGTTCATTATTACATTTATTAGGTACAAAGATAACATTTTTTCGCTCATTCTCTTCATTGTACAATTATCGTCATTTTCAAGTTAAGGACTCATTTCTTCAAGTTCAAATCTTTCGTAAAAGAAAATGAAATCGCACACCAGGCAACCTGTCCAGGCTACACTTCCCAGGGGTCTGTGATAACCAACCAAGTATTTGGACAGTAAACATTATGATATTTTTTTTTTTTTTTTTTTTTTGTGGTTTACCATGTGACATAAGCGTTACTGTATAGGTGCAAAGGAAATCTTGCAGACGAAACAAAAAAACGAAAAAAGTATTTCATAATGAGTTGATGTGAGGGGAATAAAAAAGGAGGCGGGCAAAAATATAAAAACATTAAACAAAATCAAATTATGCGAAGGAGGGTGTATAAGAGTTGAAAAAAGGTAAAGAGAGCTAGGCGGGAAAGAAAAAGTGAAATGGATTTTCGGAAAATGCAACAACTTTATAGAGAGAGATGGAGGGAGAGGTAGAGAGAGAGAGAGGGAGAGAGAGAAAGAGAGGGGGAGGAGGGTGAGACGGCATTAAATGATAATAGTTTAAGAGTAGTACGGCGATTAAGAGAGAGAGAGAGAGAGAGAGAAGAGAGAGAGAGAGAGAGAGAGAGAGAGAGAGAGAGGGGAGGGGGTTGAAAGAGAGGAAGAGAAAGAGACGTGTAAATAAATATTGCCCGAAAGAGAGAGGAGATTTGTTATATGGGGAAACAAATGATTTGGGAAAATATCTTTTGTATCCTTCAAAACTGTTTTCGCTGGGAGTCTACTAAAATTGGATTGGATGTAGAGACTGAGAAGTAACGACATAGAGAGAGAGAGAGAGAAAGAGAGAAAAAGAGAGAAAGGGAGGGGAAGGGGTGAAAAAAAACACATACGAGGTATAGGAACAAATTAAGAGTTAATTGTGCAGTGCAAGTGTTAATGGAAAATTACCAAGAAAAAGAGGGTAGACGAAAAAACCATTTTCGAAGATGACAGGAAAAAAGAGCCGTAAAGAAAAACTATTCGATTGACTCAAAGGATTTATAAAGGAGGATTCAATATTAATAAAGACTTGTGGAAATTTGAGAGTCCTTCAAAAGAATTTTCACTGATAATCTATTTGTTATAGCTGTCCCTAAATGCATACAACGCTTCGTGCACTTCATCAAAGACAGGATTGAGACGATTCTTCACACGATCTATGAAGGCCCTAAGTTTAGGTCGCCCCTCTGCTACATCTCGTCCATTTACAGTGTTCTCCATGATCTGATTCGTGAGGGTAGTAAACAGAAAAAGAAAAAAAATGTGCATGTGGCTTGTGCTCATTTTCAAAGCATTTGGAATTGTAATGAAGGAATATTTTGATATTAAAATAGTTTACACTCGTTTTATTCGTCATATTTCTTAGTGAATCTTTAAACGGAGACGGCCCTAAAAACAAACCTTTAGATAAAGGGCAAATACTAATGTTGCATGAATCTATATAAATTTACGGTACTTCATATTGTATTGACAAGATGACAATTGAAAAAAGGCCATAATTTATATTACATGTACAGAACAGTATTAGAGTTATGATTTCTTTGTTTGTATTCTAGTATTGTACATCAAGTTAAAATATGTTAAATCAAATACCCTAATTGCCATCATATATACTAACCTCCGAGACGGCGAGCACGTCAGCGACAGAGATATCATCTCCAGCCAACCAATCGTTATCCTGCAAGAAAGCAGTCTCCAGCTTGTCTATTTGTTTGGTAAGGTTTTCTTCGTCTCTCTTCAACCTTTCCTCCGATGCATGCTGCTTTCCTCCAGAATATAACGGGATGAGAACCTGTAATTGTGAAATTTAACAACTAGGCAAATGAGTTTCCGATATTGTTGTATTCCATATAAAGCTGAAATAAACAATCAAGCGTGTGTCTGGTGATTTGAGTTGTGTAAATCTACTCATGATTACGTCGTAAAATGAGGCCAGTAGCAATATTTAAATAGTAAATCTCACCTCACTGATGAATATCCCACAGCATCCTCCTCTTGTTCCTGTATGGTGAAAGGCCATGTATTCATCAACTCTGGCTCTTTTCTTCAGGTCCTTTGGATACCAGTGGTCTGGGACTAGGTCTGAATACTTCGTTGCCAAGTACCGGATAATCGCCACACTAGATAACCATGAAAAACAAGTTCTTAATGATTTATATTGATATACCTTTTATCCTGCACTGATTTTCCGCGACATTACGTGTTATCAAAAGTATGTCCACTAAAAGTGCAGTGTATTGCAATTTTCGTTACAATTCATTAATGAAAACAACCAAACAAATGAAGCTGGTATTTCTTAAATATGTAGCGATGTGGTGCGCGAACACCTCGGGTACCCATACATTCCTAGATGGAGAAAGGCAACGTGAATTGCTAAAGGACGTTAGTGCCGGCCTGGGCTTCAAACCCTCAACCTTTTCATTTCATTTCAAATGACTGAACATTAATATTATATACCACGGCACCACCTTCTTTAAATCAGTTGTTCTTTATTTCCACTTTTATCAATTACTTATTTGTTCATTTGTAGGTCTTTTCTTCTTTGTGTATTCATTTGTTTTTCATAAAAAGTTCATAGTTTTCTAATATCTTGCATATTTTACTGGAATTTCAAAAATAGATAAATAAAATCCAGAGTCCACTTGAAGAATTGTTACCGGCTGACGAGGCCATCTGGCTAATAACACTGGAAAATGAACTGATTGACATCTTTTTCAATGTTGGGCTAATTCGTTTTAGGCCCTTTGTGAAAAATAACAATTTCAATACCAGTGCTATATTCTATTAATTATGAAGGGTTTGACCATGTTTATGTCGATTTTGTAATCGGTATAATCTGGTGTAGAACACCTTTATGATATTTTTTACCTGAGATAAATCCATATTTTCTTTCTTCAGAAATGTTCTTAGCTCAGATAAACGACAGTTATATCAAAATTAGAAAACAATTGGTTACCAATTCTATCTCACCCCATTTACCTTACCTATGATATTGTGCTTGCGCTTGATGTCATTTGAAAGCGTACCAATGTTGTTTTCCCGTCACCCGGATCGCCAGTAACTAATATTCTATCCATTTTTACCAACAAATATTTCATTATTTGTCCATTGTTTCATACGAAGTAATACTGTCTTATTCCATATAAAAAAACATTATATATCGCCACTCTCAGGAGGAAGGGGGGGGGGGGGTTCAAATATGTTTACTATCATTGAAATTTAGGTATCATCAGTGAATTTTTAAAACCCATTGCCAAATTTTTTTCATGTTAATTTAAAGAAAACATGAAACGCTTAATATAATAATTTCTCGAATAACAATACAGACAAGATACAAACTAAGGCAGCTTACGTTTCTCCTAAACTAAAGTCACCATCTTGAATGGCCGGCAATGTGCAGAGAGGAGTTATCTTTACAAACTCGGGTTTCTTATGATCACCTGTAAACAAAACCAAAATTATGTTGGAATTTTGTTTAGGGCACCACTAAATCAAATACATGTTCCTCTTAAGGGTCAACGTTTATTTTTCCTGCCGATTACTGTGAAGGATAATTTCAAATGTCATAAAATATGTACATGGTACCTTCTCAACTGTCATGGCTGCTATATCGCTATTTACACTTTACGTATACTATTAAGGGAATCATTACAATTCAAAGTACAAAAAAAATATATATATAAAGTTTGTCAATCCGGTTAACCGGACCTGAATCAACTAAAACCCTCAGAGGAACAGGTAAAGAATATTTCGAAGTACACAACAAATATTAACGATTTTTTATGTAGGCACATAGGGTACTTGAAAAAAAATATCACTTGCATATTTTGCTTGTTTACCTACAACTGTACCACTTCAAATATAAAGGTTAATGATATTTCAAAATAGGAAGAGGGGAAGGCAAATAATGGCACGATAGATAGTAGGCTTAGCAAAGGTCGAGGAGACAGGGCCACGTGCCTTCACATTTCCCATTATAAGATAGTGTCCTTCTCATGACTTATCTTAATACTAGATCGCCTTATTCTTCACATATAGTGCCCCTTAAAAGAAAAGAAGAATTAAATGATGGCAACACCAAAGGAAAACCAGTAAGGAAATTCATAAAAGATATAAAAAGAAATCTTGGAAAATAATGTAATAAATTATTGCTTATTTCTTGAAAAATATAGATGCAATACCAAATATTAAATTACCCCACCCCTAAATTTGCCAATTAAGACGGAAGTTAGAGAGAAGAGTAGGTGCTGTCATTGTTGTAATGGGTCAAAACAGACACAAATACTTTCAAAAAAATAAAACCCGGTAAATTTCAATAGCCTTGCCCATCACCGACTGAAATGTGTGAAGGTTACACTGACGCATCGGACATAGTTAAAGAACATGATTTCCATTGGATATACAGTAAGGATCTGAAATTACCATTCAGTTGATTTCTTGAATGTCTTTGCAATTGTGTATTGAGTGGACACATAACATGTTTATCAGTTAAAATGCTTTGTATTCTATTAATTCAAAGTTGAAATAATTGATACAAATCAATACTTGTTTCCTGATAAGGAAATAACAAAAAACATGTAACATATAACATGTTTAAGAGAACCCAAGTTGAATCATGATTTAACCTTTGCTGGAATAAATTGGTATCTTCAAGACGAAATTTGTTTGGATTATGGTTATCTAATGAATATACAAAAGAAAATATAAAACACGAAAAATCACGATATATATAGAAAAGAGAATTTCGAAGCTTACCAGTTCTCAGATTAATCGTTTCAATTTCAAAAGGGATTTTGGTATTTTTGAGAAAGATGATGAGTGCACGGCAAGGCTGTGAGCGAAGATCGACGTAAACCTTGAGCAACATGATGAATCTTGATCGTCAGAACAGAATTTAAGACTGTGTGTTCGTCGACAACGAAGATCAGAACAGAAGTGAATGGACTCAAAGCTGAATGCATTATATTGCAGTCCAAAGTTTATATATGGCGTAAATTGAATTGTCATGTAGGTATGATAGGGGTGTTCCTTTTTTTAAAGAAGGGGTTCGTGAAGGACATTCCTCCTTAAGCTACATATTGCATGACTTGATCAGAGATGCTCTTTTTGAGGTCGTAATTTAATGATTTAGAGAGAAAGTACCCGTTCCTTGTGATGGGTTAAGCGATGTTAATGTTAAAATCTGAACGTGTAAAAATTCGTCGCAAGAACTCATTTAGAGCGCTTGCTCCTGTTTTGACTAATTGACCTTTATACATTTTTGTTTTATTTGTCCGAATTTATTTGTTGAGATCAAAGGTCGGTTCTAGATAATACAATAATTTGAAGAGCACTGCCAATGATTGTGTAAAGATAGTGTTTGTCAGTGATTGACTTTAGACCCTGAATGGTGATGCCTCGGAATAGCGAACCTTCGGAAAAACTATATGTAGGCCCTTGGTCTACCTTTTCCCACTGTTTGCCAACAGTTTCATCATGTAAACGTCAAGAACGTCTAGAGCTAGGTCTTTATTTTTTCAACATCTGATAACTGCGCCCAACTTTCTCTCTTCATTTCGATTTTGTCTGAAATTGTCGATTCTTAACGAGTCTTAAATTAATATAAGATATTTATTCTCAGTTTTGAAGTACATGTACAACTGTACAATATGTTTGCACTAGGCTCTTTCCACCATCAAGCCCCACCCATGCCCACACACACGCAAGCACACACACACTTAATCTTCCTTCACTCTCTGTTTTACTCCCCTCTTCTTTTCTATCTAATTTTCTTTCTCCTTTTTGAATTTGTTTACAGTCATCGTCAATTTATATTGTTTGTATTTTATCTTATCAAAAATTGATATCACTGTTCATGTTTACTTTACAACTTTTAGGAGTCAATGATAACTAGCCAAGCATTTAGACGGATAACATAATGATATATTTGCAAGTTCAATAGTTTATTAACATGTTTAGTATTCATATGTTCATATTATATAACCTGTTTGTGATATAATGACTACATTATTTACGGGAGGGAGTTCTAATATCCGTATATATTTTGTATTTCTTTCTCGAGCGACCAATCATTTCATTCCCAAATTTCCGTCGAATTCAAAGACGTTTGTCCATGGACACCTTAGGATGTTTTGATAATCTTTTTAAAGTCGCTGGGTTGAATATGAGGATTGAGCGAACTAAAATGTTAATTTTCATGCAGCCCTTAGTCTTGAAAAGTGAAAATTAAATAAATTGTTTTAAAATTACATTAGAAATTTCTAGAAACTTAAATGCTAACGTTTTCTAAAATGGAATGTGACATTGAAAAAGTAAGGGTCAACATTTTACCTCAGGTTTTGTTTTTTGTGAGGTGGAGTGGTCTTGTGGATAAGCCAGCGGAGTGTGGATCATTTGGTTCGTGTTTCAAATCCGCAGTCACTACATTATTTGACGAGACAAGAATCTGCATTTGCCACCCAGGTATAGGAAATGGGTACCTGGTAGGAATTTATTCTTTGAATTCTTGTATTGCCTGAGGGCCTTGAGCATCCTTTGGGATGGATATGCGGGCAATATAAATGTAGCAATTATTATAATTTCTTGAAACCAACATTTGCAGACGGATATAAACACGGAAATTATTTCATTACGACTTGATATGAAGAACAAATAAGACCCCAACATATATATATATATATATATATATATATATATATATATATATATATATATATATAGGATCTTCATCTGGTGTTGTTAGTCTTCGTTTGACGAAGAGGTACCGTGATCGTGGTTAAGAGGTATGGAAAGCTTAGCTGTAGGTAAAGAAATAGTCGGCGAATAGCTGAAATATTGATTTTAAAATCGGATTGGATGTTCGGAAACGTAAAACGCTGGAGAGAGACAGAGAGAGAGAGAGAGAGAGAGAGAGAGAATGGGCGAGGGGGGGGGGGGGAGATGGGAGAGGGATGGAAACGTAACACTTTAAGGAAATTTAGAAATTAAAAGAGTATAAATTTAAACAACATTTTAAAGCTAAATAGACTCAAAGGATTGAGAAGATAAACCGATATTAAAAACTGTTGAAAATGTAAGACTCCGTCAAAAGCATTTCCACGGAGAATCTATTTGTTGTAGCTGTCCCTCCACGCATACATGAATTCGTGGACTTAATCAAAGACAGGATTGAGACGATTCTTTACACGATCTACAAAGGCCCTGAGTTTAGGTCGTCCCTCTGTGACGTCCCGTCCATTCACAGTGTTTTGCATCATCTAATCCGTCAGAAGAGCAAAAAAAATACATATTTTAATAAGGCCTTTGCTCGTTTGAAAGCATTAGGAATAGTTAAGAAAGAATAGTTAGGAAGGAATGGTAAAGAAGGAATTTTTTGATATGAAAAGTTACGTCGTACTTGTCGCATCCTTCATAGCCTTGATACAAAATGATATTTAGTTCCTTTTCCATTATCCTGATATATAATTGTATTATTTTTCAATAAGATTTATTTTGCAACGACTGTAAACATTTACCGAAATAGTTTTAGATAATTTTGATGCAATTATATTCTAGGTTATGGAAAACATTTACTAATGCAGGCCCATGAAAAACCATATAACAACAAGTTTTGCTGGGAAAAAAATTAATCTCCGTTTGTTCCAGGATTCATTTCTTGGATTTTCTGTTAATGTTAGCTTCTTAGTTTATCGTAAAAAAGGGAATATGGAGCTATATACACTAAGAAAATATGATATTCATCTTTAAATAAAAAGCAAAAAGAAATTGTTCAGTTAATCCTTCCGAAGTATAGGTGGGCCGATTACTAACAACACAACCATCAAAACTAATATTGCATGACTCTATATACTTCGCATTGGTACATGTTATATTGACGAGATGATGCTGGGAAAAGGTGATTACTATGATTACAAAAGTAAGGGATACGAATATTAAGTTCTAATCTATCTATATCTAAATTAATTTTTAGCTATGATTTCTTCGTGTATATTCTACATGGAGTTAATGAAATAGCATCACGTCAATGTTCCTTACCTCGGGAACAGCGAGCACGTCAGCGACAGATATATCATCTCCAGCCAACCAATCATTATCCTGCAAGAAAGCATTCTCGAGCTTGTCTAGTTGTTTGGTTAGGTTTTCCGTGTCTGTCTTCAACCTTTCCTCCGATGCGTGCTGCTTTCCTCCGGTGAACAACGGAATGCCGACCTAGAAGGACGCAAATGACTTGGTTATATCGCCTTAGGTGAGAGTCAAGAAGCCCGTTTAGTTTAAAAAAAAAATCATTTGGTTGTCCTCGCGCCCGCTTGTTTTTTTTATTATTTTTTAAAAATTTGTATTATTATTATTTTTTAAAATTTTATTTATTTATTTATTTTTGTTTTGTTGGGGGGGGGGGAGGGGGGAAGCAATCTCAAATGCCAAACATACTATTTATGAATTTACAAGGATCAAAATGCGTCCCGTTGCCAGTTTCGTCTTTTTAGTACGCAATTCTGTATTTATTAAACTTTCTATGTCAAAATGCCGTTCATTCAAATCAGGTCCTAAGCATTCTTAGATTAATTTTAAGCCCATCTGTACTAGTTTACAGGAGGGATTAGACCACCCTGCAAAGTCACTGGACAGGTGGTTATCTCATCAAATCAGCTCTCAGTTAACAAAATATAAAGAGGATCATGGGGGACCAATGGTCACTGATTAGGCATTGTTTGCTATATAGAGGGCGCAAGTAGCTATAAGTAGTACAATGGAGATTTAAAAGGTGCTATATTTCAAAGCCAAAAATCCTTTTTTTTTTGTGTTGGCCTTGATATTCATTGTACATTAAACTAATCTTTTACCATATAAAAGTTTTTTTTATAGACTTTGTTTGTTTAAAAGCTTGACATCCCATTTTTTTCTTAAATGCCTTTTGGAAAAAAAAGAGAAGAAAAAGAAAATCTGCCCGCCCGCCCCTACTCTAAAAAAGCAATCGAGCACAACCAAATGATTTTTTTGGGCCTAACTTCATGCAATCGCCCCATAAGGAAAAGTTATCAATACAAATGTCCCTTACCCTAATATTTTAAGACTGGCACTGGGTATTTCTTGATGGGACATCTAATTCGCTTAGCGTGAGACATGTACACCCATTTATGGTATCGAGTTATGATACACTGCACAAGGAAAACTGCCGACCATACCCCTTCAAAGAGTTACATCCAGAAACAGACCAATGTGTTGGTATGGTATTTTTGGGTCCTGAGATAGAATTATGAATTCGACTCGTGTAAATTTAGGCATAAACTGCGGAGCGATGTGGTGGAAACAACAAAGAACAAATGTTGATTCTAAATTTCATTTCATAAATACCGCAAACAACCATATTTTTGTATTTTGCTTCAACGCCAATTTCCTTTTGAGATCACGGTGGTTTAGAATCAATTGCTTCTTAGTACGTATTTTATTAAATATCGTTTGTAGAGTTTATTAATCCCTGGTAATAATTATACCAAACATAATGCCTGAAAGGGTGTGACTGATTTCTAGAAATTAAAAAAGAGAATAAAGCAGCTTACGTTTCCCCCATGCTGAAATCCCCATCTTCAATAGCAGGTGCTGTCCGCAGAGAAGTCACTTTTCCATAGTCGGGTTTCTTATGATCACCTGAGAACAGAGCAAAATAACAATTCATGTACTACTACTACTAGTAGTAGGAGTAATAGTAGTGGAAGTAGTAGTAGTAGTATTAGTAGTAGTAGTAATAGTTGTTATTATAGTAGAACTAGCAGTAATGGTAGTAGTGGTGTAGTAGAGGTGTCGTGGCCGAGTGGAGTCCCGCCGCGACACTCATGTCCTTTGGCAAGATATTAATCTACATTTGCCACACTCGAACCAGGCGAGGTCAATGGGTACCTGGTAGGATTATTCCTTGAAATGCACTGTGCGCTGATCAGTAGGGGTAGTCGTAGTGGTAGTGATAGTAGTAGTAGTAGTAGTAGTAGTAGTAGTAGTAGTAGTAGTAGTTGGAGTAGTAGAAATAGTAGTAGTAGTAGTAGTAGTAGTAGCAATACTAGTAGTAGTAGTAGTAGTAGACTTTATCCACTCATGTACATTTGATGACTTCTAACGCGGTCCACTGGCTCGAATTCCTCAGTACATACGGATGGTATTGTCCTTCTCACGATTGAAATTCAATCAAATACTGACATGTTTATGTTTACTCTTTGATTCACCCAGAGTGCCTTTTTAAACGGCCCATGTCTCCCAATAAAAGAAGGGAAAAAAGTCGCCTGATGGCGTCTTGAAAGAAGGGCGAAATTCGGCAAAGAAACAAACCAACAAACAAACAGAAGAAAACAAAAACATTAAAAAATAGATTTTACATCGAATCGATAGTATACAGGGTACAGAGAATCCATGATTGTATTCGCATGTGATTAAAAATACTCGATCAATCTTAACCCCCCCCCCCCCCCACAAAAAGAGAAATAAAAAATAAATGAATAAATAAATGAATACAAACAAAAATAAGTTAAAGACATTACTATGTTTGCAAGGAATACCCCGAATATAAAACCCAAAGATATTATGTTTATCATTAAACATGTACTGTAAAACTTTTGTATGCAATTATATTTTTCAAGAAAGAAATGATATTAAAACACATACTGGTATTAAATCAATCGTCACTATCAAAGAACCAAAACATAAAAACATATCAAACAGGTAGAGAAAATATTGAGTTGAATCGTCGTATAACGTGAGAATAACAAACAAAATCGTTTTTGCAAATATTTTAGTCTAAAAGAAAAAGAAAAAATCCTCGAGATATCATAAAATGAATCTGCTACGAAATAAACTTTTAGCGCTTACCTTTTACCAGGTCTATGTTTTCAATCTCGAAAGGAATCTTGGTGTTTTTCAGGAAGATGACGAGAGAACGGCTAGGCTGCGTTCGAAAATCAACGTAAACCTTGACAACCATGATGAAACTTTAATACTTTATCGTCAGAAGAGGACCCGGAGATAATGTGTCCTTCAGCAATACAGATCAAGACAAGGGTGACTGATCTTCTATAGGGTGGACGACGTGGACTATGATGGTTAAGGTGAATTTACTGTCAGAAAAGTTAGACATTATTTGTTTCCTAGGACGAATTATATCATCATCAGCGAACTAATCATGTAAACTTAAAGAAAATTCTGAATGAAAGGGTGATTTTCTTAAAACACAAGAAAGACAAAATACAAAATATACCAGTTTACCTATTTCCAATGCCAACTCACAATCTCGGAACATATATGACTTGCATATTTTGCTTGTTTACATACCATTGTACAACTTCAAATATGGATTATAATGATCGTTCAAACAGGAAGAGGGAAGGCAAATATTACTATATATGATAGATAGTAAGCTTGGCGAAGGTCGAGGAGACAGGTGTGTGTACTGTGCAAGTGAATTTTTACAGACGTGTATCAATCACAAAAGAAGTGAATTTTTACAGACGTGTATCAATCACAAAAGACTGTTTCTAGGGACGGACCTTTGACGTCAGCATCTGAAAGACGTGACTCAGTTTCGAACCGGGTCAGCCTGAGCCAGTTTGTAGGCGAAGACAGGGAGCTGACCAAATGAACATGCCGCTAGACCAACTCACGTCTCACAGTTGCATAGTGCCAATGCGAGGGTAATACAAGTGTAGAAATTCGAAAAGGAAGAAAAATGAGAAAAGTAAGAAAACCATGAAATAAATTATCACTTTATTCATTGACAAATCTAGATTTAACTCCAATATCAGAATAAATTATTATGTTGGAACCGGTCGAAGCACGAACGCAAATACTTTCGAAAAATCAACCCAGGAAATTTCAAATTATCTAATGCATATACAAAATAAAATATAAAACACGAAAAATCACGATATATATCCGTTAGAAAATAGAATTTCGAAGCTTACCAGTTCTCAGATTAATCGTTTCAATTTCAAAAGGGATTTTGGTATTTTTTGAGAAAGATGACGAGTGCACGGCAAGGCTGTGAGCGAAGATCGACGTAAACCTTGAGCACCATGATGAATCTTGATCGTCAGAACAGAATATAAGACTGTGTGTTCGTCGACAACGAAGATCAGAACAGAAGTGAATGGACTCAAAGCTGAATGCATTATATTGTAGTCCAAAGTTTATATATAGCGTAAATTGAATTGTCATGCAGGTATGATAGGGGTGTTCCTTTTTTTTTTTTTTTAAAGAAGGGGTTCGTGAAGGACATTCCTCCTTAAGCTACATATTGCATGACTTGATCAGAGATGCTCTTTTTGAGGTCGTAATTTAATGATTTAGAGAGAAAGTACCCGTTCCTTGTGATGGGTTAAGCGATGTTAATGTTAAAAACTGAACGTGTAAAAGTTCGTCGCAAGAACTCATAAGAGCGCTTGCTCCTGTTCTGGCTGATTGACCTTTATACATTTTTGTTTTGTTTGTCCAAATTTATTTGTTGAGATCAAAGGTCGGTTCTAGATAATACAATATTTTGAAGAGCACTGCCAATGATTGTTTAAAGATAGTGTTTGCCAGTGATCGACTTTAGACCCTGAATCGTAATGCCTCGGAATAGCGAACCTTTGAAAAAACTATATGTAGGCCCTTGGTCTACCTCTTCCACTGTTTGCCAACATTTTCATCATGTTAACGTCAAGTAAGTCTAGAGCTCGGTCTCTATTTTTTAACATCTGATTACTACTCCCTGATTTCTCTCTTCATTTCGGTTTTGTCTGTAAGTGTTAATTCTTAACGAATCTTAAATTAATATAAGATATTCACTTTCGGTTTTCGAGTAAATATCAAACTTTACAATATGTTTGCACTAGGTTCTTTCCACCATCAAGTCCCATCCACACCCACACACACGCACACACTTTTTTCAATAGTTTTTTTTGTATTGATTCAAAACAATACAAATCAATCTAAGAAATTAAATACAGTTGTTTTTCATCTTGACATGAACTCAAAACATTTTCATTACAATACATTGTACGATTGATATGAAACGAAAAAAATGAAATCAGTTGTAACAGAGAAAACAGGTACACAAACACACACCCACACAGACACACGCACGCGCGCACACACACACACACACACACGCATACACACACACACCAACACACATTCTCGTTTTTACCTCGCTCTACCTTTCTGTTTCATCTTCAACCTCTATTCATTCATTGTCACATTTCTGTATCTGACATTTATTGCTTGTTATTTTCTCATTAACATAAATTGATTTCCAACGTGCTACTGTTTACGCTTACAACAAACTTCTAAGGAGGCAATGATAACAAGACAAACATATAGACAGATAACACATTGATTGATTTGCAAGTTCAACAGTTTATTAACATGTTTAGTATTAATCATGTTTTTATTAGACAAGTATAGGTAGTTCTAATATATGGAGACATATTTTCTTCCAGCGAACAATCCCTATATTCCCAAATGTTCGGTCGAACTTCAAGACATTCGTTCATGGACATGTTATGATATTTAGATAATCTGTTTAAAATTGCTAGGTTGAATGTGAGGATTAGGCAAATAGATAATAGTTTAAGAGTAGTAGGGCGATTAAGAACAAAGGAGAGAGAGAGAGAGAATGAGAGAGAGAGAGAGAGAGAGAGAGAGAGAGAGAGAGAAAGAGAGAGAGAGAGAGAGAGAGAAAGACGTGTAATTGATCATTACCCGAAAGATAAAAGAGAGATGAGATTTGGAAAGAAAACGTTTGGGGAAAACATTTGTTTGTAACCTCTAAAACCGTGTTCGCTGAGATCCTACTAAAATTGGATAACATTTTCGGAAAACGTTCACAACTTTAGAAAGAGATAGACGGAGAGTGAGGGAGGCGGGGGGGGGGGGGGTAACAAAAACAATTAAAGGAATAAGAGAAAATTAAAAGATAATAGTGCAGATCAAGTGTGATATAGTGATTAAAAAGACGAATAGGGGAGATGAAGAAAGTAAAAACAAGAGTTGAGGAAATGAGAAACATTTCGATAGACTCGAATAGGTTTGAGTAGATGATTCGATATTAAAGACTCTTGTGAATATGAGGTTCATTCTAAGGCAAATTCACTATGAATCTACTTGTTGTAGCTATCTCTCCATGCATACAAGGCTTTATGGACTTCATCAAAAGTAGGGTTGAGACGATTCTTCACACGATCTACGAAGGCCCTGAGTTTAGGTCGCCCTTCTGTGACATCTCGTCCCTTTATTGTATTCTGCATCATCTGATCGGTGAGATGAGTAAAAAGACAAATATTTTAATATGTGACCTTTGCTCGTTTAAAAGTATGATGAATATCAACAAAAGGAATGATTTGACACTTATGTGACGCATAGTTCATTCCCTAAATTTTGAATTAACTTTCGTTTTTTTTTATAACGAAAACACATTGGTAGCATTGTCGAGATAATTTTGTTTTCAGTTTGCAAAAAATATTTGCTTTGACTGTCAGATTGACAAAAATATGGCAATAACATTTCATTGTAGTTATATTTTTGAAATACAAAACAACTTGATATGATACACGCCCATATCCTAAACAATATTTCTGATATGTCATTACATATAGAACCAGGAATGAAAGTTCTGAGTAATCTGTTTATTCCCGGATGTACAGTTAACATTCGTTCTATAACGAATTCCTCAATACATCTCAGAAATTAAGATGGCCCTATATAGGAATTAACAGAATAAAACATCCTACTTTAAATAAAAAGCAAATCCTAAATGTTGCATGAATCTACATCAGTGAATTTGAGTTAATTCATATTGTAATGAAAAGGTGACACTGGAAATTATCACGTAGTCATGTACACAACATAATTTCAGTTGATTATGATTTCTTCGTTTACATTCTAAGTTAAATCAAATACCATAACTTCCATCAAACTTACCTCCGAGACGGCGAGCACGTCAGCGACAGAGATATCATCTCCAGCCAACCAATCATTATCCTGCAAGAAAGCCGTCTCCAGCTTGTCTAGTTGTTTGGTTAGGTTTTCCTCGTCTCTCTTCATCCTTTCTTCTGATGCGTGCTGCTTTCCTCCGGACCACAACGGGATGAGAACCTGTAATTGTGAAATTTAACAACTAGGCAAATGAATTTCCGATATTGTTGTATTCCATTTACACATAAAATAAACAATCAAGTATGGGTCTGGTGATATTAGTGTATAATCATCTTTTTATGATGACATCACTATGTCGTAAAATGAGGCCGGTAGCAATACTAGATAGTAAATCTCACCTCACTGATATGCATCCCACCGCATCCTCCTCTAGTTCCTGTATGATGAAAGGACATGTATTCATCAACTCTGGCTCTTTTCTTCAGGTCCTTCGGGTACCAGTGGTCTGGGACCAAATCTGCATACTTCGTTGCCAAGTACCGAATTATCGCCACACTAGAAAACCATGAAAGACAAATTCTTAATGATTTATATTGACATACTTTTTATGTTGAGCATTAATCCTGCAGTGATTTTTCCGCGGCACTACGTGTTATCAAAAGTATGTCCCCTATTAAAAAGTGCGTGTAATGCAATTTTCGTTAAATTTCAATAACGAAAACAAACAAATTAGGCTGATAAAGCTGGTATTTCTCATATATGCAGCGATATGGTCTGGGCTTCGAACCCTCAACCTTTTCCTTTCAATTCAAATGACTTCACATTTATATTATTTACCACGGCACCACCTTCGAGTCAGTTGTTCCCACTTATTATTTCCCACTTTTAACAATTACTTATTTTGTGTAGCGACCTCTGCAACATAACTCAACTATCCCTTTAACTATGGTATTGTGCTTGCACTCAATGGTAATTCTAAACGGGTAACTAATATCCTATCCATTTTTACTAACAAATATGTATTAATTGTTCCATACGAAGTAATACTGTCTTATTCCATATGGAATCATTGATTTTTAGCTATCATCAGAAAATATGAAATGGTTAATATAATAATTTCTCGAAAAACAACACAGACAAAATACAAACTAAGGCAGCTTACGTTTCCCCCATGCCAAAGTCATCATCTTGAATGGCCGGCACTGCGCAGAGAGGAGTGATCTTCACAAACTCGGGTTTCTTATGATCACCTGTAAGAAAGGCAAACTGATTGATTAAGGGTTCATCAGACTCTCTGTTTAAATTATTTTGGGAACATTTTTAAAGGGCACCACTAAACAAAAACATGTTATAAACTATGTACCTGGTACCTTCCTACCTGTCATGACTGTTATGTCGCTATTTATACTTTACGGACACTTAGATAATAATAATAATAATTATAATTCAAATTACAACAACAACAACTGCAAAAAGCACCTTGACGATGTTTTCAAAGTAATACAGTTTGTCTACCCACCCGGTAAACCGGACTGCATCAACTAAAACCATCAAAGGAACAGGTAAAGCATATTTCGCAGTACACAACAAATATTAACGATTTGATGCAGGCACAAAGGGTACTTCGAAACAAATATGACCTGCATATTTTGCATGTTTACCTACCACTGTACCAATTATAATATGGATTATAATGATCGTTCAAAACAGGAAGAGGCCTCAGGGGAAGGCAAATATTGGTACGATGGATAGTAAGCTTGGCGAAGGTCGAGGATACAGGGCCACGTGCCTTCACATTTTCACTCGTAATAAGTGTCCTCCCCATTAATACCTATCTTAATACTAGATCGCTTTATTCTTCACCTATAGTGCCCCTTTGCAAAAAGGAAGAATTAAGTGGTGGCAACACAAGGGAAATACTTTATTGTTTATTTTGTGACAAATATAGATGCAATGCCAAATATCAAATTATCCCACCCCTGAATTGTGCAAGTGAGACGGAAGTTAATAGTGAGAAGATTATGTAAATGTGCTTAAAAATGCCATTGCTGTAATGGGTCGAAACACATTCGCAAATACTTTCAGAAAAATAAAACCCTGGCCCATCACCAACTGAAATGTGTTAACGTTACAATGATGCATTGGACATGTTTAAAGAACATGATTTCCATGGGATATGTAAGATTGGTGGTTATTTTACCTGACTGACGAGGGACCTGGTAATGAGGATTAATGCCGTACCAAAGGGCAATAGCGCATCGACTTGGTTTCGAACCCGGGTCACCGGAATACGAGACCACTGCTCTACCGACTGAGCTATCGCGCCTCCTATCGCGATATCCAGTAACGATCTAAAATTACAATTCACTTCTTTTCTTAAATTTATTTGCGGTTGCGTATTGAGTGAAAACATAACATGTTCATCAGGTGAAATGCATTGTATTCTATTATTTTAACGTTAACATTTATTTATACACATCAATCTTGTTTTTTGACAAGAAAATAATAAAACATGTAACATATAACATGTTTGAGAAACCCAGGTTGAATCATTATTTAACATTTGCTGGAATAGATTGGTATCTTCAAAGAAAGATGTTAAAGGGCCATTCTGATCAAAACGGGCTTAGAAAATGAAAAAGAGACATTCAGAAGAATTGTTGACGGAGATTTTTTTGTATAGAAATCATCAATAATTCTAGAATCTAGCTTTAAAAATGACGACTCAGAAAGGTAAGAAAAAATGCCCAGTTTCGAAGCTGTATTGCGCAATAGCATATGACATCACTGCAGGAGACAACATCGGCATTATACTCAACATAACACAGCACTTGAAAGAAGATACTCTACTATAACTTAGTCAAGTACGGATCCAGGGGAGGGGGGCGAGCGGGCCTTGACCCCCCCCCCCCCCCCGCAAAGAGAGAGAGAGAGAGAGAGAGGTTAAAGAAGAGAGAGGGAAAGAGGAGAGAAAGGGAAAGAAAGAAGATGAAGAAGAAAAAGGGGAAAAAAGAAGGAGACGGGGGGAGGGGGCGAAAGGGCCAGCTGTTACCCCCCCCCCCCCCCAATCAAAAATTAAGAGAGAAGGAAGGGAAGGAAAAGAAAAAAGGAAAAGAGGATATAAGGAAGGAAAAAGAAGAAGGAAAGAAAAGAAGGGGGATATCAGTTACAATTTTCCCGCCAACAAGTTGAAGTTTTTTTTTTGGCCCCCCCCCCCCAAAAAAAAAAAAAAGATGGGGGGGGAGGGAGGGAAAGGGAAAGAGGAGAGCTAAAAGGGAACCAAAAGGAGAAAGAAGAAAAGAAAAGGGTGAAAAGAAAGGGAGAACTGTTGCGATTAATCCCGCCACCAACGTGCGGATCGAGGGTGGGGGGCGAAAGGCTCTTGCCTTCCACAGCAAACCTAAAAGAGATAGAAAGAAACGAAGGGAAATTAAAAGAGGAGAGAAAGGGAAAGAAAAAAAAAGAGAAAGAAGAAAGGTATGAGAGATCAGTTGCGATTTTTCCCGCCAACAAGATGTGGATCGGAGGGGGGGGGGGGGGGGCGGGGAGGGCAACTGGCGTACTGATGGGGGAGAGGGAGGGGGCTTGGAGGGGGGATGACAGATTCCCCCAAATATAATTCAGACGTGGTTTATTTCTTATTCGTTACCGGTGATGTACAAATGTTGCTGAAATAGCATAATTTTCCGCGATTTTTCCTAAATCTTTAATTAGGTGATACGTAACGAAGTCAACGTATCACCTTTTGATTTCGTCAAGATTTTTCTTTATTATTATTATTATTATTATTAGGTGATACGTAACGAAGTCTACGTATCACCTTTTGATTTCGTCAAGATTTTTATTATTTATTATTATTTTTTATTTATTTATTTATTATTATTCTTCCTCGAATTTGTTCGCAGGATATCTCAAGACTGAATGAAGCCATTGTCATGAATCTTTCAATGATGATAGATCTTAGTCGAACTTAGAACTGCGTGAATTTTCAAAGACTCAAAGTTATCGTGACGTCATCCAGGCGCCATTTTGTAAAAATCAACTTATGATCATATCTTCATAACGGAAAATAATTTTACATTCATATTTATCAAGATTAAGATCAATATCCGTCGGGCCAATTTGAGGTCAATAAATGCGCGCAAAAATGCGCGTACGCGTAGGCACGCGCGTTAATGCGCGCGTAAAATTCTAAATTGCTCAAAATCGTCTTAAATTTTTTTTGCATACGTTTCAGGCCATTATAAGCATTTCATAAAAAATCACGCAAAACACGCATTTTTGCACGTTTTCGTTCGTCACGGCCGAACGAAAAATAATTTCTCCGCAAAAGCTTTTGACCGAATATTCCTCATATTTTTCCGGAAAATTTGATACCATGTTTAGCTCTTTATCACTATTAATAACGGAATGAGCGTCCGTTCAAGATAACCGTCCGCACGCGCGATTTTTGCAATACATAGCATATAAGGGCAAAAACATGCCTATAAAAAGTCCAGTGGGATGAATAAGGACTGCCAATTTTGTTGTCATATTTAGATAGAGTGTGAGTCGGAGGTATGATTTCATATCTCATTTGGCCATTAACTACATCCTGACGTCATCATAATGGCCTTGGAAGTCAAAAATACAAAATTGCATATTATGACGTCATTGTATTTATGGAAAATGTAGTGTATTTCTCTCAATATTCATCGATTCTCTTTGAAATGTCGATATGTTGTAGATAAGGCAATTCGCTACAAGATCACTTTTCACTAACTTTCATTTTAATGAGGTCATCATAGTACAAAATTCAATTAAAGGCCACATGTCAGAATTTTCGTCATTTGCGTGTTATGTCTATGGAAGGTGAATTTCGTTCACATCATGAATCTACATGGCATTCATCTATGAGCACTATCTATCTTATGTGTGCTCTGTTTTCTCCCAAATTGGGGTATGTTATAGCTGAGACCATGGGCTATAAAAACGGTGTACTTTGTTTTTTCATCGGATGTTGGGATCATGTCGGAATTTTCAATCGAAAGTTGAAATTGCAAATTTTGACGGAATCATTAGGTGATACGTAACGAAGTCTACGTATCACCTTTTGATTTCGTCAAGATTTTTATTATTAGGTGATACGTAACGAAGTCAACGTATCACCTTTTGATTTCGTCAAGATTGTTATTAGGTGATACGTAACGAAGTCTACGTATCACCTATTGATTTCGTCAAGATTGTTATTTATTATTATTATTAGGTGATACGTACGTAGACGTATCACCTTTTGATTTCGTCAAGATTTTTTAGGTGATACGTACGTAGACGTATCACCTTTTGATTTCGTCAAGATTTTTATTATTTATTTATTTATTTATTTATTTATTATTATTCTTCCTCGAATTTGTTCGCAGGATATCTCAAGACTGAATAAAGCCATTATCATGAAACTTGCCATGATGATAGATCTTAGTCTAACTTAGAACTGCGTGACTTTTCAAAGACTCAAAATTATCGTGACGTCATCCAGGCGCCATTTTGTGAAAATAAACTTATGATCATATCTTCATAACGGAAAGGAATTTTTCATTCATATTTATCAGGAAGAAGATCAATATCCATCCGGTCAATTTCAGATCAATAAACGTGCGCAAATGCGCGCGTGCGCGTTCGTACGCGCGTTTACGCGCGCGAAAAAAATTAAAATGCTCCAAATCATCCCAAATTTTTTTTGCATACGTTTCAGGCCATATGGAGCATTTGACAAAAAATCACGCAAACGCGCATGCGCGCGCGTTTTTTTGCGCGTACTAGCATTTTGCAACATAGAATCGCCGAATGTTCTCTATCATCATATTTGGTACATCTTTCCAAGCATTTTGATAACTTGTTCACCTTTTAATAACGCAATGAGCGTCCGTCAAAGTTGACAGCGCGCGCGGACCTGCGTTATCTTTATCCACAATACATGAGCAAAAACATGTCTATACAAAATTCTTTGTAACTCTTCAGAATAGATAGAAACTCCCAATATTTTTTCATATTTAGATAGGTTATAAGTTGGAGATATGATTTCATGTCTCATTTGACCCTCAATTAACTCATAACGTCATCATAATGGCCTCCAAACTCAAAATTTCAATTTGCATATTATGACGTCAGCATAATTTTGGAAAATTGATTGTATCTCTGTAAATATTGATTGATTTTCTTTTAAATTTTGATATGTTCTACCTGAGACAATTTTCTACAAATAAATAATCCACAATTTTCCATTTTGACAAAGGCATCATGGCGTATTTTTGCAATTAAAGAAGGCATGTCAATTTTTCACATTTTACGTGTATTCTCTATGGGACATGACTTTTTCTCAAAACTGGATTCTACACTCCTGTCTTTCGCGAGCAAAATCTCTGTTGTTTTAGCTTCGTTTTCGCTGAACTTCGGATATGTTGTAGCTGAGACAATGAGCTATCACAAGTGCGCCCTTTATTTTTCGATTAGATGCCGGGATCATGCTCATATTTCACTTGCAAAGTAGGATTTCAGAATTCCATTTCCCGTTTACGTGTAATCGCTATGGGAAATGTTTTGGTATATCGGTAACGCACTTGACTTCCAATCTCGAGATCCCTGGTTCGAGTCCGGGTGTCTCCAACAATTTTTTTCTTCACTTTTTTTTCCTTTTGACCTTCACTGTACCATCTCCTTTGATTATTAAAACACGTAGAATCGCAAATAATGTCACAAACAACCCTTTTTACTTTATTATTACCCTATTTTCACTTAATCCATTACTTTTTGCGTGTAATCTCTATGGGAGATGACTTTTTCTCAAATCTGGAGTCTACATTCCTGTCTTTTGCGAGCAATATCGTCGTTATTTCTGCTTGGATTTTGTTGACTTTTGAGTAAGTTGTAGCTGAGACTATATGCTATCTAAATCAACCCTCATTTTTTCAATAAGATGTCATGATCGCGCTCATGATCATGATCATTATCATCATGATCATCATTATCATAATGATGATAATCATTTATCAATTACATTTTCATTTCTTTGAATAAGATAAAATCGTCAAAAGGTGTTCTTCATGATGTAAATTAGAGTCAAATGTGTAACTGGTTACTGCACAGGGTCAAAGGTCATATATTGTTTCAATCTATCTTCCCTAGATCCATGATGATCAAGGAGACACAATTTAATCTTGACATATGAATAGATCATAATGGGAGAAGCATATAAATGGGAGAAGCATTTTACAAAATAATATATCGTGTAATGCATTATTCGTTATGTAAACCATTATCATACGTATCACCTAATTCGTCTAAGTGACGAATTAAAGTCTAGTTTATTTTTATTATTCTTCCTCGAATTTGTTCGCAGGATATCTCAAGACTGAATAAAGCCATTATCATGAAACTTTCAATGATGATAGATCGTAGTCTAACTTAGAACTGTGTGACTTTTCAGACAGTCAAGGTCATCGTGACGTCATCCAGGCGCCATTTTGTGAAAATCAACTTATGATCATATCTTCATAAAGGAAAGCCATTTTTCATTCATATTTATCATGATTAAACTCAATATCCGTCCGGTCAATTTCAAGTCAATAAATGCGCGCAAAAATGCGCGTACGCTTATGTCCGCGCGTTTACGCGCGCGAAAAAAATTAAAATGCTCCAAATCATCCCAATTTTTTTTTACATCCGTTTCAGGCCATATGGAGCATTTGATAAAAAAATTACGCACACGCGCATGCGCGCGCATTTTCGCGCGTACTGGCATTTTGCAATATAGAATCGCCGAATTTTTTCTGTCATTATATTTGATACATTTTTCCAAGCATTTTGATAACTTGTTCACCTTTTAATAACGCAATGAGCGTCCGTCAAAGTTGACAGCACGCGCAGATCTGCGTTATCTTTATCCACCATACATTGGCAAAAACATGCCTATACAAAATTCATTGTAACTGTTCAGAATGGATGGGAATTCCCAATATGTTTTCATATTTAGATAGATTATGAGTTGGAGATATGATTTCATGTCTCATTTGACCCTCAATTAACTCATGATGTCATCATAATGGCCTCCAAACTCAAAATTTCAATTTGCATATTATGACGTCAGCATATTTTTGGAAAATTAATTGTATCTCTGTAAATATTGATCAATTTTCTTTTAAATTTTGAAATGTTCTAGCTGAGACAATTTGCTACAAGTATAGTTGCCACAATTTTTCATTTTGACTAAGGCATCAAGGCGTACTTTTGCGATTAAAGGAGGCATGTCAATTTTTCACATTTTGCGTGTATTCTCTATGGGACATGACTTTTTCTCAAAACTGGATTCTACACTCCTGTCTTTTGCGAGCGAAATCTCCCATATTTTAGCTTTGTTTTCGCTGAGCTTCGAATATGTTGTAGCTGAGACAATAAGCTATCACACGTGTGCCTTTTATATTTCGATCAGATGCCGGGATTATGCTCATATTTCACTTGAAAAGTAGGATTTCTGAATTCCATTTCCCGTTTACGTGTAATCGCTATGGGAGATGTTTTGGTATATCGGTAACGCACTTGACTTCCAACCTCGAGATCACTGGTTCGAGTCCGGGTGTCTCCAACAATTTTTTGCTTCACTTTTTTTTCCTTTTGACCTTCACTGTACCATCTCCTTTGACTATTTAAACACGTAGATTCGCAAATAATGTCATAAATAACCCTTTTTACTTTATTATTACCCTATTTTTACTTAATCCATTACTTTTTGCGTGTAATCCCTATGGGAGATGACTTTTTCTAAAATCTGGAGTCTACATTCCTGTCTTTTGCGAGCAATATCGCCGTTATTTCGGCTTGGATTTTGTTGATTTTTGAGTATGTTGTAGCTGAGACTATATGCTATCTAAATCAACCCTCATTTTTTCAATAAGATGTCATGATCGCGCTCATGATCATGATCATGATCATCATGATCATCATTATCATAATGATGATAATCATTTATCAGTTACATTTTCATTTCTTTGAATAAGATAAAAATCGTCAAAAGGTGTTCTTCATGATGTAAATTAGAGTCAAATGTGTAACTGGTTACTGCACAGGGTCAAAGGTCATATATTGTTTCAGTCTATCTTCCCTAGATCCATGATGATCAAGGAGACACAATTTAATCTTGACATATGACTAGATCATAATGGGAGAAGCATATGAATTGGAGAAGCATTTTACAAAATAATATATCGTGTAATGCATTATTCGTTATGTAGACCATTATCATACGTATCACCTAATTCGTCTAAGTGACGAATTAAAGTCTAGTTAGGTGATACGTAACGAAGTCTACGTATCACCTATTGATTTCGTCAAGATTGTTAGGTGATACGTAACGAAGTCAACGTATCACCTTTTGATTTCGTCAAGATTGTTATTAGGTGATACGTACGTAGACGTATCACCTTTTGATTTCGTCAAGATTTTTATTATTTATTTATTTATTTATTAGGTGATACGTAACGAAGTCTACGTATCACCTATTGATTTCGTCAAGATTGTTATTTATTAGGTGATACGTACGTAGACGTATCACCTTTTGATTTCGTCAAGATTTTTATTATTTATTTATTTATTTATTTATTTATTATTATTCTTCCTCGAATTTGTTCGCAGGATATCTCAAGACTGAATAAAGCCATTATCATGAAACTTGCCATGATGATAGATCTTAGTCTAACTTAGAACTGCGTGACTTTTTAGAGAGTCAAAATTATCGTGACGTCATCCAGGCGCCATTTTGTGAAAATCAACTAATGATCATATCTTCATAACGAAAAAGTATTTCTCATTCATAATTAACACGATTAAGATAAATATCCGTCCGGTCAAGTTGAGGTCAATAAAAGTGCGCAAATGCGCACGTGCGCGTTCGTCCGCGCGTTTACGCGCGCGCAAAAATTTAAAATGCTCCAAATCATCCTAAATTTTTTTTGCATACGTTTCAGGCCATATGGAGCATTTGATAAAAAAATACGCACACGCGCATGCGCGCGCGTTTTCGCGCGTACTGGCATTTTGCAACGTAGAATCGCCGATTTTTTTCGGTCATCATATTTGGTACATTTTTCCAAGCATTTTGATAATTTGTTCACCTTTTATTAACGCAATGAGCGTCCGTCAAAGTTGACAGCACGCGCGGATTTGCGTTATCTTTATCCACAATACATGGGCAAAAACATGCCTATATAAAATTCATTGTAACTCTTTAGAATAGATAGAAACTCCTAATATTTTTTCATATTTAGATAGATTATGAGTTGGAAATATGATTTCATGTCTCATTTTATCCTCAATTAACTCATGACGTCATCATAATGGCCTCCAAACTCAAAATTTCAATTTGCATATTATGACGTCAGCATATTTTTGGAAAATTGATTGTATCTCTGTAAATATGGATCAATTTTCTTTTTAATTTTGATATGTTCTAGCTGAGACAATTTTCTACAAATGTAGTATTCAAAATTTTATTTTTGACAAAAGTATCATGGTGCATTTTTGCGATTAAAGGAGGCATGCCAATTTTTCGCATTTTGCGTGTATTCTCTACGGGACATGACTTTTTCTCAAAACTGGATTCTACACTCCTGTCTTTCGCGAGCAAAATCTCCGTTGTTTTATCTTTGTTTTCGCTGAGCTTTAGATATGTTGTAGCTGAGACAATGAGCTATCAAAAGTGTGCCTTTTATTTTTCGATTAGATGCCGGGATCATGCTCATATTTCACTTGCAAAGTAGGATTTCTGAATTCCATTTCCCGTTTACGTGTAATCGCTATGGGAGATGTTTTGGTATATCGGTAACGCACTTGACTTCCAACCTCGAGATCCCTGGTTCGAGTCCGGGTGTCTCCAACACTTTTTTTTCCACTTTTTTTTTTCCTTTTGACCTTCACTGTACCATCTCCTTTGATTATTTAAACACGTAGATTCGCAAATAATGTCATAAATAACCCTTTTTACTTTATTATTACCCTATTTCCACTTAATCCATTACTTTTTGCGTGTAATCCCTAGGAGAGATGACTTTTTCTAAAATCTGGAGTCTACATTCCTGTCTTTTGCGAGCAATATCGCCGTTATTTCGGCTTAGATTTTGTTGATTTTTGAGTATGTTGTAGCTGAGACTATATGCTATCTAAATCAACCCTCATTTTTTCAATAAGATGTCATGATCGCGCTCATGATCATTATCATGATCTTCATGATCATCATAATCATAATGATGATAATCATTTATCAGTTACATTTTCATTTCTTTGAATAAGATAAAAATCGTCAAAAGGTGTTCTTCATGATGTAAATTAGAGTCAAATGTGTAACTGGTTACTGCACAGGGTCAAAGGTCATATATTGTTTCAATCTATCTTCCCTAGATCCATGATGATCAAGGAGACACGATTTAATCTTGACATATGAATAGATCATAATGGGAGAAGCATATGAATGGGAGAAGCATTTTACAAAATAATATATCGTGTAATGCATTATTCGTTATGTAGACCATTATCATACGTATCACCTAATTCGTCTAAGTGACGAATTAAAGTCTAGTTATTATTAGGTGATACGTAACGAAGTCTACGTATCACCTATTGATTTCGTCAAGATTTTTATTCCTATTCCTATTATTCTTATTATTCTTCCTCGATTTTGTTCGCAGGATATCTCAAGATTGAATGAAGCCATTGTCATGAAACTTTCAATGATGATAGATCTTAGTCTAACTTAGAACTGCGTGACTTTTCAAAGACTCAAAATCATCGTGACGTCATCCAGGCGCCATTTTGTGAAAATCAACTTATGATCATATCTTCATAAAAGAAAGCCATTTCTCATTCATATTTGTCATGATCAAGGTCAATATGTGTCGGGTCAATTTGAGGTCAATAAATGCGCGCAAAAATGCGCGTACGCGAAGGTGCGCGCGTTAATGCGCGCGTAAAATTTAAAATTGCTCAAAATCGTCTTAAATTTTTTTTGCATACGTTTCAGGCCATTATAAGCATTTCATAAAAAATCACGCAAAACACGCATTTTTGCACGTTTCGTTCGTCACGGCCGAACGAAAAATAATCCCCCAGCAAAAACTTTTGACAGAATATTCCTCATATTTTTTCGGAAAATTTGATACCATGTTTAGCTCTTTATCACTATTAAAAACGGAATGAGCGTCCGTTCAAGATAACCGTCCGTACGCGCGATTTTTGTAATACATTGCATATATGGGCAAAAACATGCCTATAAAAAGTCCATTGGGATGAATAGGGATTGCCAATTTTTTTTTCATATTTAGATAGAGTATGAGTCGGAGGTATGATTTCATATCTCATTTGGCCATTAAGTACATCTTAACGTCATCATAATGGCCTTGGAAGTCAAAATTACAAAATTGCATATTATGACGTCATTGTATTTATGGAAAATGGAGTGTATTTCTCTCAATATTCATCGATTCTCTTTGAAATGTCGATATGTTGTAGATAAGGCAATTCTCTACAAGATCACTTTTCATTAAGTTTCATTTTAATGAGGTCATCATAGTACAAAATTCAATTAAAGGCCACATGTCAGAATTTTCGTCATTTGCGTGTTATGTCTATGGAAGGTGAATTTCGTTCACATCATGAATCTACATGGCATTCATCTATGAGCACTATCTATCTTATGTGTGCTCTGTTTTCTCCCAAATTGGGGTATGTTATAGCTGAGACCATGGGCTATAAAAACGGTGTACTTTGTTTTTTAATCAGATGTCGAGATCATGTCGAAATTTTCAATCAAAAGTTGAAATTGCAAATTTTGAAGAAAGCATCATTAGGTGATACGTAACGAAGTCTACGTATCACCTATTGATTTCGTCAAGATTTTTATTCCTATTCCTATTATTCTTATTATTCTTCCTCGATTTTGTTCGCAGGATATCTCAAGATTGAATGAAGCCATTGTCATGAAACTTTCAATGATGATAGATCTTAGTCTAACTTAGAACTGCGTGACTTTTCAAAGACTCAAAATCATCGTGACGTCATCCAGGCGCCATTTTGTGAAAATCAACTTATGATCATATCTTCATAAAAGAAAGCCATTTCTCATTCATATTTGTCATGATCAAGGTCAATATGTGTCGGGTCAATTTGAGGTCAATAAATGCGCGCAAAAATGCGCGTACGCGAAGGTGCGCGCGTTAATGCGCGCGTAAAATTTAAAATTGCTCAAAATCGTCTTAAATTTTTTTTGCATACGTTTCAGGCCATTATAAGCATTTCATAAAAAATCACGCAAAACACGCATTTTTGCACGTTTCGTTCGTCACGGCCGAACGAAAAATAATCCCCCAGCAAAAACTTTTGACAGAATATTCCTCATATTTTTTCGGAAAATTTGATACCATGTTTAGCTCTTTATCACTATTAAAAACGGAATGAGCGTCCGTTCAAGATAACCGTCCGTACGCGCGATTTTTGTAATACATTGCATATATGGGCAAAAACATGCCTATAAAAAGTCCATTGGGATGAATAGGGATTGCCAATTTTTTTTTCATATTTAGATAGAGTATGAGTCGGAGGTATGATTTCATATCTCATTTGGCCATTAAGTACATCTTAACGTCATCATAATGGCCTTGGAAGTCAAAATTACAAAATTGCATATTATGACGTCATTGTATTTATGGAAAATGGAGTGTATTTCTCTCAATATTCATCGATTCTCTTTGAAATGTCGATATGTTGTAGATAAGGCAATTCTCTACAAGATCACTTTTCATTAAGTTTCATTTTAATGAGGTCATCATAGTACAAAATTCAATTAAAGGCCACATGTCAGAATTTTCGTCATTTGCGTGTTATGTCTATGGAAGGTGAATTTCGTTCACATCATGAATCTACATGGCATTCATCTATGAGCACTATCTATCTTATGTGTGCTCTGTTTTCTCCCAAATTGGGGTATGTTATAGCTGAGACCATGGGCTATAAAAACGGTGTACTTTGTTTTTTAATCAGATGTCGAGATCATGTCGAAATTTTCAATCAAAAGTTGAAATTGCAAATTTTGAAGAAAGCATCATTAGGTGATACGTAACGAAGTCTACGTATCACCTATTGATTTCGTCAAGATTTTTAGGTGATACGTAACGAAGTCTACGTATCACCTATTGATTTCGTCAAGATTTTTATTCCTATTCCTATTATTCTTATTATTCTTCCTCGATTTTGTTCGCAGGATATCTCAAGATTGAATAAAGCCATTGTCATGAAACTTTCAATGATGATAGATCTTAGTCTAACTTAGAACTGCGTGACTTTTCAAAGACTCAACATCATCGTGACGTCATCAAGGCGCCATTTTGTGAAAATCAACTTATGATCATATCTTCATAAAAGAAAGCCATTTCTCATTCATATTTGTCATGATCAAGGTCAATATGTGTCGGGTCAATTTCAGGTCAATAAATGCGCGCAAAAATGCGCGTACGCGAAGGTGCGCGCGTTAATGCGCGCGTAAAATTTAAAATTGCTCAAAATCGTCTTTAATTTTTTTTGCATACGTTTCAGGCCATTATAAGCATTTCATAAAAAATCACGCAAAACACGCATTTTTGCACGTTTTCGTTCGTCACGGCCGAATGAAAAATAATTCCTCCGCAAAAGCTTTTGACCGAATACTCCTCATATTTTTCCGGAAAATTTGATACCATGTTTAGCTCTTTATCACCATTAAAAACGGAATGAGCGTCCGTTCAAGATAACCGTCCGTACGCGCGATTTTTGTAATACATTGCATATATGGGCAAAAACATGCCTATGAAAAGTCCATTGGGATGAATAGGGATTGCCAATTTTTTTTTCATATTTAGATAGAGTATGAGTCGGAGGTATGATTTCATATCTCATTTGGCCATTAAGTACATCTTAACGTCATCATAATGGCCTTGGAAGTCAAAAATACAAAATTGCATATTATGACGTCATTGTATTTATGGAAAATGTAGTGTATTTCTCTCAATATTCATCGATTCTCTTTGAAATGTCGATATGTTGTAGATAAGGCAATTCTCTACAAGATCACTTTTCACTAAGTTTCATTTTAATGAGGTCATCATAGTACAAAATTCAATTAAAGGCCACATGTCAGAATTTTCGTCATTTGCGTGTTATGTCTATGGAAGGTGAATTTCGTTCACATCATGAATCTACATGGCATTCATCTATGAGCACTATCTATCTTATGTGTGCTCTGTTTTCTCCCAAATTGGGGTATGTTATAGCTGAGACCATGGGCTATAAAAACGGTGTACTTTGTTTTTTAATCAGATGTTGGAATCATGTTGAAATTTTCGATCGAAAGTTGAAATTGCAAATTTTGAAGGAATCATTAGGTGATACGTAACGAAGTCTACGTATCACCTATTGATTTCGTCAAGATTTTTATTCCTATTCCTATTATTAGGTGATACGTACGTAGACGTATCACCTTTTGATTTCGTCAAGATTTTTATTATTTATTTATTTATTATTATTCTTCCTCGAATTTGTTCGCAGGATATCTCAAGACTGAATAAAGCCATTATCATGAAACTTGCCATGATGATAGATCTTAGTCTAACTTAGAACTGCGTGACTTTTCAAAGACTCAAAGTCATTATGACGTCATCTAGGCGCCATTTTGTGAAAATCAACTTATGATCATATCTTCATAACGGAAAGTAATTTTTCATTCATATTTATCATGAATAAGATCAATATTCGTCCGGTCAATTTCAGGTCAATAAACGTGCGCAAATGCGCGCGGGCGCGTTCGTCCGCGCGTTTACGCGCGCGCAAAAATTAAAAATGCTCTAAATCATCTCAAATTTTTTTTGCATACGTTTCAGGCCATATGGAGCATTTGACAAAAAATCATGCACACGCGCATGCGCGCGCGTTTTTTGTGCGCACTAGCATTTTGTAACATAGAATTGCCAAATTTTCTATTTCAGCGTATTTGGCACATTTTTCCAAGCATTTTGATAATTTGTTCACCTTTTAATAACGCAATGAGCGTCCGTCAAAGTTGACAGCGCGCGCGGATCTGCGTTATCTTTATCCACAATATATGGGCAAAAACATACCTATACAAAATTCATTGTAACTCTTCAGAATAGATATGAACTCCCAATATGTTTTCATATGTTGATAGATCATGAGTTGGAGATATGATTTCATGTCTCATTTGATCCTCAATTTACTCATGATGTCATCATAATGGCCTCCGAACTCAAAATTTAAATTTGCATATTATGACGTTTGCATATTTTTGGAAAATTGATTGTATCTCTGAAAATATCGATTGTTTTTCTTCAAAATTTTGATATGTTGTAGCTGAGATAATTTCCTACAAATATAGTGCACACAATTTTCCTGTTTGACAAAGGTATCATGGCGTATTTTTGCAATTAAAGGAGGCATGTCAATTTTTCACATTTTGCGTGTATTGTCTATGGGACATGACTATTTCTCAAAACTGCATTCTACATTTCCGTCTTTCGCGAGCAACACCTCCGTTGTTTTGACTTTTTTTTTCGGTGAGCTTCGAGTATGTTGTAGCTGAGACAATGAGCTATCTCCAATGTGTACTTCATTTTTCGATCATATGCCGGGATCATGCTCATATTTTACTTGCAAAGTGGGATTTTAGAATTCCATTTTCGTTTACGTGTAATCGCTATGGGAAATGTTTTGGTATATCGGTAACGCACTTGACTTCCGACCTTGAGATCCCGGGTTCGAGTCCGGGTGTCTCCCCAAAAAAATTCTGAACTTTTTTTTTCTTGTTGACCTTTCACTGTACCATCTCCTTTAATTATTCGAACACGTAGAATCGCAAATAATGTAATAAACAACCCTATTTACTTTATTGTTTCCCTATTTTCACTTAATCCATTACTTTTTGCGTGTAATCCCTGTGGGAGATAATTTTTTCTCAAATCTGGATTCTACATTCTTGTCTTTTGAGCAATATCGCCGGTATTTCTGCTTGGATTTTGTTGATTTTTTAGTATGTTGAGACAAGTTTCCACAAGATTTATGTAGACTATCTAACATTATCATGACGTTATCATAGTCAAAAATTCAATCATAGGTAACATGTCAATTATCATATATAACAATCCTCAATCGAATACCTGAAGGGGGCGCTATACCACTTTTAATCATGGTCATCTGGATGGCATTGTTCTCAATTGCATTTCTCTCTTGCTCTTTTTTCTTTCTCCTCTCATGTTCTGCCCCTCTCCTTTTTTGGTCTGTCTCTGCATCTATCTATCTATCCATTTTTCGATCAGATTCCGGGATCATGCTCATATTTCACTTGCAAAGTAAGATTTCAGAATTCCATTTCCCGTTTACATGTAATCGCTAAGGGAGATGTTTTGGTATATCGGTATACGCACTTGACTTCCATCCTCGAGATCCATGGTTCGAGTCCGGGTGTCTCCAAAAATATTTGTCTTCATTTTTTTTTTGACCTTTCACTGTACCATCTCCTTTGAGTATTAAAACACGTAGAATCGCAAATAATGTAATAAATAACCCTATTTTCTTTATTATTACCCTATTTTCACTTAATCCATTATCATATATAACAATCCTCAATCGGAAACCTGAAGGGGGCGCTATACCACTTTCAATCATGGTCATCTGGAAGGCATTGTTCTTAATTGCATCTCTCTCTCCTCTCTCTTGCTCTTTTACTTCTCCTCTCATGTTCTGCCCCTCTCCTTTTTTGGTCTGTCTCTGCATCTATCTATCTCTCTTCTCTTTCACCCTCTCCCTCTCTCTCTCTCTTGCCTTGCGTCCCTCTTATTCTCTTGGTCTGTTTCCCTCTGCCCTACAGTTGAAACTTGACTCAAGAATAGACCATAATGGGAGTAGTAAACGAAATATGAAATCGTAAAAATGCGTTCTTTATTATGTTACACATGAGCATACGTATCACCTAATTCGTCAAAGTGACGAATTAAAGTCTAGTTTATTATTATTATTCTTCCTCGAATTTGTTCGCAGGATATCTCAAGACTGAAAGAAGCCATTGTTATGAATCTTTCAATGATGATAGATCTTAGTCTAACTTAGAACTGCGTGAATTTTCAAAGACTCAAATTATCGTGACGTCATCCAGGCGCCATTTTGTGAAAATCAACTAATGATCATATCTTCATAACGAATAGTAATTTTTCATTCATATTTATCACGATTAAGATCATTATCCGTCCGGTCAATTTCAAGTCAATAAACGTCCGTAAATGCGCGCATGCGCGCTCGTCCGCGCGTTTACGCGCGCGCAAAAAATTAAAATGCTCTAAATCATCCCAAATTTTTTTTGCATACGTTTCAGGCCATATGGAGCATTAGATAAAAAAATTACGCACACGCGCATGCGCGTGCGTTTTCGCGCGTACTGGCATTTTGCAACATAGAATCGCCGATTTTTTTCTGACATCATATTTGGTACATTTTTCCAAGCATTTTGATTATTTGTTCACCTTTTAATAACGCAATGAGCGTCCGTCAAAGTTGACAGCACGCGCGGATTTGCGTTATCTTTATCCACAATACATGGGCAAAAACATGCCTATATAAAATTCATTGTAACTCTTTAGAATAAACAGAAACTCCTAATATTTTTTCATATTTGGATAGATGATGAGTCGGAAATATGATTTCATGTCTCATTTTATCCTCAATTAACTCATGACGTCATCATAATGGCTTCCAAACTCAAAATTTCAATTTGCATATTATGACGTCAGCATATTTTTGGAAAATTGATTGTATCTCTGTAAATATAGATCAATTTTCTTTCAAATTTTGATATGTTCTAGCTGAGACAATTTTCTACAAATGTAGTATTCACAATTTTATTTTTGACAAAACTATCATGGTGTATTTTTGCGATTAAAGGAGGCATGTCAATTTTTCGCATTTTGCGTGTATTCTCTATGGGACATGACTTTTTCTCAAAATTGGATTCTACACTCCTGTCTTTCGCGAGCAAAATCTTCGTTGTTTTAGCTTCGTTTTCGTTGAGCTTTGGATATGTTGTAGCTGAGACAATGAGCTATCAAAAGTGTGTACTTTATTTTTCGATTAGATTCCGAGATCATGCTCATATTTCACTTGCAAAGTAGGATTTCTGAATTCCATTTCCCGTTTACGTGTAATCGCTATGGGAGATGTTTTGGTATATCGGTAACGCAGTTGACTTCCAACCTCGAGATCCCTGGTTCGAGTCCGGGTGTCTCCAACCCTTTTTTTCACTTTTTTTTTCCTTTTGACCTTCACTGTACAATCTCCTTTGAATATTTAAACACGTAGATTCGCAAATATCGTCATAAATAACCCTTTTTACTTTATTACTACCCTATTTTCACTTAATCCATTACTTTGTGCGTGTAATCCCTATAGGAGATGACTTTTTCTTAAAATCTGGAGTCTACATTCCTGTCTTTTGCGAGCAATATCGCCGTTATTTCGGCTTGGATTTTTTTGATTTTTTAGTGTGTTGTAGCTGAGACTATATGCTATCTAAATCAACCCTCATTTTTTCAATAAGATGTCATGATCGGGCTCATGATCATGATCATTATCATCATGATCATCATTATCATAATGATGATAATCATTTATCAATTACATTTTCATTTCTTTGAATAAGATAAAATCGTCAAAAGGTGTTCTTCATGATGTAAATTAGAGTCAAATGTGTAACTAGTTACTGCACAGGGTCAAAGGTCATATATTGTTTCAATCTATCTTCCCTAGATCCATGATGATCAAGGAGACACAATTTAATCTAGACATATGAATAGATCATAACGGGAGAAGCATATAAATGGGAGAAGCATTTTACAAAATAATATATCGTGTAATGCATTATTCGTTATGTAAACCATTATCATACGTATCACCTAATTCGTCTAAGTGACGAATTAAAGTCTAGTTTATTTATTATTATTCTTCCTCGAATTTGTTCGCAGGATATCTCAAGACTGAATAAAGCCATTATCATGAAACTTGCCATGATGATAGATCTTAGTCTAACTTAGAACTGCGTGACTTTTCAAAGACTCAAAATTATCGTGACGTCATCCAGGCGCCATTTTGTGAAAATAAACTTATGATCATATCTTCATAACGGAAAGGAATTTTTCATTCATATTTATCAGGAAGAAGATCAATATCCATCCGGTCAATTTCAGATCAATAAACGTGCGCAAATGCGCGCGTGCGCGTTCGTACGCGCGTTTACGCGCGCGAAAAAAATTAAAATGCTCCAAATCATCCCAAATTTTTTTTGCATACGTTTCAGGCCATATGGAGCATTTGACAAAAATCACGCAAACGCGCATGCGCGCGCGTTTTTTGCGCGTACTAGCATTTTGCAACATAGAATCGCCGAATGTTCTCTATCATCATATTTGGTACATCTTTCCAAGCATTTTGATAACTTGTTCACCTTTTAATAACGCAATGAGCGTCCGTCAAAGTTGACAGCGCGCGCGGACCTGCGTTATCTTTATCCACAATACATGAGCAAAAACATGTCTATACAAAATTCTTTGTAACTCTTCAGAATAGATAGAAACTCCCAATATTTTTTCATATTTAGATAGGTTATAAGTTGGAGATATGATTTCATGTCTCATTTGACCCTCAATTAACTCATAACGTCATCATAATGGCCTCCAAACTCAAAATTTCAATTTGCATATTATGACGTCAGCATAATTTTGGAAAATTGATTGTATCTCTGTAAATATTGATTGATTTTCTTTTAAATTTTGATATGTTCTACCTGAGACAATTTTCTACAAATAAATAATCCACAATTTTCCATTTTGACAAAGGCATCATGGCGTATTTTTGCAATTAAAGAAGGCATGTCAATTTTTCACATTTTACGTGTATTCTCTATGGGACATGACTTTTTCTCAAAACTGGATTCTACACTCCTGTCTTTCGCGAGCAAAATCTCTGTTGTTTTAGCTTCGTTTTCGCTGAACTTCGGATATGTTGTAGCTGAGACAATGAGCTATCACAAGTGCGCCCTTTATTTTTCGATTAGATGCCGGGATCATGCTCATATTTCACTTGCAAAGTAGGATTTCAGAATTCCATTTCCCGCTTATGTGTAATCGCTATGGGAAATGTTTTGGTATATCGGTAACGCACTTGACTTCCAATCTCGAGATCCCTGGTTCGAGTCCGGGTGTCTCCAACAATTTTTTTCTTCACTTTTTTTTTCCTTTTGACCTTCACTGTACCATCTCCTTTGATTATTAAAACACGTAGAATCGCAAATAATGTCACAAACAACCCTTTTTACTTTATTATTACCCTATTTTCACTTAATCCATTACTTTTTGCGTGTAATCTCTATGGGAGATGACTTTTCTCAAATCTGGAGTCTACATTCCTGTCTTTTGCGAGCAATATCGCCGTTATTTCGGCTTGGATTTTTTTGATTTTTTAGTGTGTTGTAGCTGAGACTATATGCTATCTAAATCAACCCTCATTTTTTCAATAAGATGTCATGATCGGGCTCATGATCATGATCATTATCATCATGATCATCATTATCATAATGATGATAATCATTTATCAATTACATTTTCATTTCTTTGAATAAGATAAAATCGTCAAAAGGTGTTCTTCATGATGTAAATTAGAGTCAAATGTGTAACTAGTTACTGCACAGGGTCAAAGGTCATATATTGTTTCAATCTATCTTCCCTAGATCCATGATGATCAAGGAGACACAATTTAATCTAGACATATGAATAGATCATAACGGGAGAAGCATATAAATGGGAGAAGCATTTTACAAAATAATATATCGTGTAATGCATTATTCGTTATGTAAACCATTATCATACGTATCACCTAATTCGTCTAAGTGACGAATTAAAGTCTAGTTTATTTATTATTATTCTTCCTCGAATTTGTTCGCAGGATATCTCAAGACTGAATAAAGCCATTATCATGAAACTTGCCATGATGATAGATCTTAGTCTAACTTAGAACTGCGTGACTTTTCAAAGACTCAAAATTATCGTGACGTCATCCAGGCGCCATTTTGTGAAAATAAACTTATGATCATATCTTCATAACGGAAAGGAATTTTTCATTCATATTTATCAGGAAGAAGATCAATATCCATCCGGTCAATTTCAGATCAATAAACGTGCGCAAATGCGCGCGTGCGCGTTCGTACGCGCGTTTACGCGCGCGCGAAAAAAATTAAAATGCTCCAAATCATCCCAAATTTTTTTTGCATACGTTTCAGGCCATATGGAGCATTTGACAAAAAATCACGCAAACGCGCATGCGCGCGCGTTTTTTGCGCGTACTAGCATTTTGCAACATAGAATCGCCGAATGTTCTCTATCATCATATTTGGTACATCTTTCCAAGCATTTTGATAACTTGTTCACCTTTTAATAACGCAATGAGCGTCCGTCAAAGTTGACAGCGCGCGCGGACCTGCGTTATCTTTATCCACAATACATGAGCAAAAACATGTCTATACAAAATTCTTTGTAACTCTTCAGAATAGATAGAAACTCCCAATATTTTTTCATATTTAGATAGGTTATAAGTTGGAGATATGATTTCATGTCTCATTTGACCCTCAATTAACTCATAACGTCATCATAATGGCCTCCAAACTCAAAATTTCAATTTGCATATTATGACGTCAGCATAATTTTGGAAAATTGATTGTATCTCTGTAAATATTGATTGATTTTCTTTTAAATTTTGATATGTTCTACCTGAGACAATTTTCTACAAATAAATAATCCACAATTTTCCATTTTGACAAAGGCATCATGGCGTATTTTTGCAATTAAAGAAGGCATGTCAATTTTTCACATTTTACGTGTATTCTCTATGGGACATGACTTTTTCTCAAAACTGGATTCTACACTCCTGTCTTTCGCGAGCAAAATCTCTGTTGTTTTAGCTTCGTTTTCGCTGAACTTCGGATATGTTGTAGCTGAGACAATGAGCTATCACAAGTGCGCCCTTTATTTTTCGATTAGATGCCGGGATCATGCTCATATTTCACTTGCAAAGTAGGATTTCAGAATTCCATTTCCCGTTTATGTGTAATCGCTATGGGAAATGTTTTGGTATATCGGTAACGCACTTGACTTCCAATCTCGAGATCCCTGGTTCGAGTCCGGGTGTCTCCAACAATTTTTTTCTTCACTTTTTTTTTCCTTTTGACCTTCACTGTACCATCTCCTTTGATTATTAAAACACGTAGAATCGCAAATAATGTCACAAACAACCCTTTTTACTTTATTATTACCCTATTTTCACTTAATCCATTACTTTTTGCGTGTAATCTCTAAGGGAGATGACTTTTTCTCAAATCTGGAGTCTACATTCCTGTCTTTTGCGAGCAATATCGCCGTTATTTCTGCTTGGATTTTGTTGACTTTTGAGTAAGTTGTAGCTGAGACTATATGCTATCTAAATCAACCCTCATTTTTTCAATAAGATGTCATGATCGCGCTCATGATCATGATCATTATCATCATGATCATCATTATCATAATGATGATAATCATTTATCAATTACATTTTCATTTCTTTGAATAAGATAAAATCGTCAAAAGGTGTTCTTCATGATGTAAATTAGAGTCAAATGTGTAACTGGTTACTGCACAGGGTCAAAGGTCATATATTGTTTCAATCTATCTTCCCTAGATCCATGATGATCAAGGAGACACAATTTAATCTTGACATATGAATAGATCATAATGGGAGAAGCATATAAATGGGAGAAGCATTTTACAAAATAAATATCGTGTAATGCATTATTCGTTATGTAAACCATTATCATACGTATCACCTAATTCGTCTAAGTGACGAATTAAAGTCTAGTTTATTTATTATTATTCTTCCTCGAATTTGTTCGCAGGATATCTCAAGACTGAATGAAGCCATTGTTATGAATCTTTCAATGATGATAGATCTTAGTCTAACTTAGAACTGCGTGACTTTTCAAAGACTCAAAGTCATCGTGACGTCATCCAGGCGCCATTTTGTAAAAATCAACTTATGATCATATCTTCATAACGGAAAGTAATTTTACATTCATATTTATCAAGATTAAGATCAATATCCGTCGGGTTAATTTGAGTTCAATAAATGCGCGCAAAAATGCGCGTACGCGTAGGCGCGCGCAAAAATGCGCGCGTAAAATTTTAAATTGCTCAAAATCGTCTTAAATTTTTTTTGCATACGTTTCAGGCCATTATAAGCATTCATAAAAAATCGCGCAAAACACGCATTTTTGCGCGTTTTCGTTCGTCACGGCCGAACGAAAAATAATTCCTCCGCAAAAACTTTTGACACGATATTCCTCATAATTTTCCGAACAATTTGATACCAAGTTTATCTCTTTATCACTATTAAAAACGGAATGAGCGTCTGTTCAAGATAACCGTCCGTACGCGCGATTTTTGTAATACATTGCATATATGGGCAAAAACATGCCTATGAAAAGTCCATTGGGATGAATAGGGATTACCAATTTTTTTGTCATATTTAGATAGAGTATGAGTCGGAGGTATGATTTCATATCTCATTTGGCCATTAAGTACATCTTAACGTCATCATAATGGCCTTGGAAGTCAAAAATACAAAATTGCATATTATGACGTCATTGTATTTATGGAAAATGGAGTGTATTTCTCTCAATATTCATCGATTCTCTTTGAAATGTCGATATGTTGTAGATAAGGCAATTCTCTACAAGATCACTTTTCACTAAGTTTCATTTTAATGAGGTCATCATAGTACAAAATTCAATTAAAGGCCACATGTCAGAATTTCGTCATTTGCGTGTTATGTCTATGGAAGGTGAATTTCGTTCATATCATGAATCTACATGGCATTCATCTATGAGCACTATCTATCTTATGTGTGCTCTGTTTTCTCCCAAATTGGGGTATGTTATAGCTGAGACCATGGGCTACAAAAAAGGGTGACTTTGTTTTTTAATCAGATGTTGGGATCATGTTAAAATTTTCGATCGAAAGTTGAAATTGCAAATTTTGAAGGAATCATTAGGTGATACGTAACGAAGTCAACGTATCACCTTTTGATTTCGTCAAGATTGTTATTAGGTGATACGTAACGAAGTCTACGTATCACCTATTGATTTCGTCAAGATTTTTATTTATTAGGTGATACGTAACGAAGTCTACGTATCACCTATTGATTTCGTCAAGATTGTTATTAGGTGATACGTACGTAGACGTATCACCTTTTGATTTCGTCAAGATTTTTATTATTTATTTATTTATTAGGTGATACGTAACGAAGTCTACGTATCACCTATTGATTTCGTCAAGATTGTTATTTATTATTAGGTGATACGTAACGAAGTCTACGTATCACCTATTGATTTCGTCAAGATTTTTATTATTATTCTTCTTCTTCCTATTATTCTTCCTCGATTTTGTTCGCAGGATATCTCAAGACCGAATAAAACCATTGTCATGAAACTTTCAATGATGATAGATCTTAGTCTAACTTAGAACTGCGTGAATTTTCAAAGACTCAAAGTTATCGTGACGTCATCCAGGCGCCATTTTGTAAAAATCAACTTATGATCATATCTTCATAACGGAAAATAATTTTACATTCATATTTATCAAGATTAAGATCAATATCCGTCGGGTCAATTTGAGGTCAATAAATGCGCGCAAAAATGCGCGTACGCGTAGGCACGCGCGTTAATGCGCGCGTAAAATTCTAAATTGCTCAAAATCGTCTTAAATTTTTTTTGCATACGTTTCAGGCCATTATAAGCATTTCATAAAAAATCACGCAAAACACGCATTTTTGCACGTTTTCGTTCGTCACGGCCGAACGAAAAATAATTTCTCCGCAAAAGCTTTTGACCGAATATTCCTCATATTTTTCCGGAAAATTTGATACCATGTTTAGCTCTTTATCACTATTAATAACGGAATGAGCGTCCGTTCAAGATAACCGTCCGCACGCGCGATTTTTGCAATACATAGCATATAAGGGCAAAAACATGCCTATAAAAAGTCCAGTGGGATGAATAAGGACTGCCAATTTTGTTGTCATATTTAGATAGAGTGTGAGTCGGAGGTATGATTTCATATCTCATTTGGCCATTAACTACATCCTGACGTCATCATAATGGCCTTGGAAGTCAAAAATACAAAATTGCATATTATGACGTCATTGTATTTATGGAAAATGTAGTGTATTTCTCTCAATATTCATCGATTCTCTTTGAAATGTCGATATGTTGTAGATAAGGCAATTCGCTACAAGATCACTTTTCACTAACTTTCATTATAATGAGGTCATCATAGTACAAAATTCAATTAAAGGCCACATGTCAGAATTTTCGTCATTTGCGTGTTATGTCTATGGAAGGTGAATTTCGTTCACATCATGAATCTACATGGCATTCATCTATGAGCACTATCTATCTTATGTGTGCTCTGTTTTCTCCCAAATTGGGGTATGTTATAGCTGAGACCATGGGCTATAAAAACGGTGTACTTTGTTTTTTAATCAGATGTTGGGATCATGTCGGAATTTTCAATCGAAAGTTGAAATTGCAAATTTTGAAGGAATCATTAAGTGATACGTATCATTAGGTGATACGTAACGAAGTCTACGTATCACCTATTGATTTCGTCAAGATTTTCTTTTTTATTTTTAGGTGATACGTACGTAGACGTATCACCTTTTGATTTCGTCAAGATTTTCTTTATTAGGTGATACGTAACGAAGTCAACGTATCACCTTTTGATTTCGTCAAGATTGTTATTTATTAGGTGATACGTAACGAAGTCTACGTATCACCTATTGATTTCGTCAAGATTTTTATTATTATTCTTCTTCTTCCTATTATTCTTCCTCGATTTTGTTCGCAGGATATCTCAAGACCGAATAAAACCATTGTCATGAAACTTTCAATGATGATAGATCTTAGTCTAACTTAGAACTGCGTGAATTTTCAAAGACTCAAAGTTATCGTGACGTCATCCAGGCGCCATTTTGTAAAAATCAACTTATGATCATATCTTCATAACGGAAAATAATTTTACATTCATATTTATCAAGATTAAGATCAATATCCGTCGGGTCAATTTGAGGTCAATAAATGCGCGCAAAAATGCGCGTACGCGTAGGCACGCGCGTTAATGCGCGCGTAAAATTCTAAATTGCTCAAAATCGTCTTAAATTTTTTTTGCATACGTTTCAGGCCATTATAAGCATTTCATAAAAATCACGCAAAACACGCATTTTTGCACGTTTTCGTTCGTCACGGCCGAACGAAAAATAATTTCTCCGCAAAAGCTTTTGACCGAATATTCCTCATATTTTTCCGGAAAATTTGATACCATGTTTAGCTCTTTATCACTATTAATAACGGAATGAGCGTCCGTTCAAGATAACCGTCCGCACGCGCGATTTTTGCAATACATAGCATATAAGGGCAAAAACATGCCTATAAAAAGTCCAGTGGGATGAATAAGGACTGCCAATTTTGTTGTCATATTTAGATAGAGTGTGAGTCGGAGGTATGATTTCATATCTCATTTGGCCATTAACTACATCCTGACGTCATCATAATGGCCTTGGAAGTCAAAAATACAAAATTGCATATTATGACGTCATTGTATTTATGGAAAATGTAGTGTATTTCTCTCAATATTCATCGATTCTCTTTGAAATGTCGATATGTTGTAGATAAGGCAATTCGCTACAAGATCACTTTTCACTAACTTTCATTATAATGAGGTCATCATAGTACAAAATTCAATTAAAGGCCACATGTCAGAATTTTCGTCATTTGCGTGTTATGTCTATGGAAGGTGAATTTCGTTCACATCATGAATCTACATGGCATTCATCTATGAGCACTATCTATCTTATGTGTGCTCTGTTTTCTCCCAAATTGGGGTATGTTATAGCTGAGACCATGGGCTATAAAAACGGTGTACTTTGTTTTTTAATCAGATGTTGGGATCATGTCGGAATTTTCAATCGAAAGTTGAAATTGCAAATTTTGAAGGAATCATTAAGTGATACGTATCATTAGGTGATACGTAACGAAGTCTACGTATCACCTATTGATTTCGTCAAGATTTTCTTTTTTATTTTTAGGTGATACGTACGTAGACGTATCACCTTTTGATTTCGTCAAGATTTTCTTTATTAGGTGATACGTAACGAAGTCAACGTATCACCTTTTGATTTCGTCAAGATTGTTATTTATTAGGTGATACGTAACGAAGTCTACGTATCACCTATTGATTTCGTCAAGATTTTTATTAGGTGATACGTAACGAAGTCTACGTATCACCTATTGATTTCGTCAAGATTTTTATTAGGTGATACGTACGTAGACGTATCATCTTTTGATTTCGTCAAGATTTTTATTATTTATTTATTTATTTATTTATTTATTATTATTCTTCCTCGAATTTGTTCGCAGGATATCTCAAGACTGAATAAAGCCATTATCATGAAACTTGCCATGATGATAGATCTTAGTCTAACTTAGAACTGCGTGACTTTTCAAAGACTCAAAATTATCGTGACGTCATCCAGGCGCCATTTTGTGAAAATAAACTTATGATCATATCTTCATAACGGAAAGGAATTTTTCATTCATATTTATCAGGAAGAAGATCAATATCCATCCGGTCAATTTCAGATCAATAAACGTGCGCAAATGCGCGCGTGCGCGTTCGTACGCGCGTTTACGCGCGCGAAAAAAATTAAAATGCTCCAAATCATCCCAAATTTTTTTTGCATACGTTTCAGGCCATATGGAGCATTTGACAAAAAATCACGCAAACGCGCATGCGCGCGCGTTTTTTGCGCGTACTAGCATTTTGCAACATAGAATCGCCGAATGTTCTCTATCATCATATTTGGTACATCTTTCCAAGCATTTTGATAACTTGTTCACCTTTTAATAACGCAATGAGCGTCCGTCAAAGTTGACAGCGCGCGCGGACCTGCGTTATCTTTATCCACAATACATGAGCAAAAACATGTCTATACAAAATTCTTTGTAACTCTTCAGAATAGATAGAAACTCCCAATATTTTTTCATATTTAGATAGGTTATAAGTTGGAGATATGATTTCATGTCTCATTTGACCCTCAATTAACTCATAACGTCATCATAATGGCCTCCAAACTCAAAATTTCAATTTGCATATTATGACGTCAGCATAATTTTGGAAAATTGATTGTATCTCTGTAAATATTGATTGATTTTCTTTTAAATTTTGATATGTTTCTACCTGAGACAATTTTCTACAAATAAATAATCCACAATTTTCCATTTTGACAAAGGCATCATGGCGTATTTTTGCAATTAAAGAAGGCATGTCAATTTTTCACATTTTACGTGTATTCTCTATGGGACATGACTTTTTCTCAAAACTGGATTCTACACTCCTGTCTTTCGCGAGCAAAATCTCTGTTGTTTTAGCTTCGTTTTCGCTGAACTTCGGATATGTTGTAGCTGAGACAATGAGCTATCACAAGTGCGCCCTTTATTTTTCGATTAGATGCCGGGATCATGCTCATATTTCACTTGCAAAGTAGGATTTCAGAATTCCATTTCCCGTTTACGTGTAATCGCTATGGGAAATGTTTTGGTATATCGGTAACGCACTTGACTTCCAATCTCGAGATCCCTGGTTCGAGTCCGGGTGTCTCCAACAATTTTTTTCTTCACTTTTTTTTCCTTTTGACCTTCACTGTACCATCTCCTTTGATTATTAAAACACGTAGAATCGCAAATAATGTCACAAACAACCCTTTTTACTTTATTATTACCCTATTTTCACTTAATCCATTACTTTTTGCGTGTAATCTCTATGGGAGATGACTTTTTCTCAAATCTGGAGTCTACATTCCTGTCTTTTGCGAGCAATATCGCCGTTATTTCTGCTTGGATTTTGTTGACTTTTGAGTAAGTTGTAGCTGAGACTATATGCTATCTAAATCAACCCTCATTTTTTCAATAAGATGTCATGATCGCGCTCATGATCATGATCATTATCATCATGATCATCATTATCATAATGATGATAATCATTTATCAATTACATTTTCATTTCTTTGAATAAGATAAAATCGTCAAAAGGTGTTCTTCATGATGTAAATTAGAGTCAAATGTGTAACTGGTTACTGCACAGGGTCAAAGGTCATATATTGTTTCAATCTATCTTCCCTAGATCCATGATGATCAAGGAGACACAATTTAATCTTGACATATGAATAGATCATAATGGGAGAAGCATATAAATGGGAGAAGCATTTTACAAATAAATATCGTGTAATGCATTATTCGTTATGTAAACCATTATCATACGTATCACCTAATTCGTCTAAGTGACGAATTAAAGTCTAGTTTATTTATTATTATTCTTCCTCGAATTTGTTCGCAGGATATCTCAAGACTGAATGAAGCCATTGTTATGAATCTTTCAATGATGATAGATCTTAGTCTAACTTAGAACTGCGTGACTTTTCAAAGACTCAAAGTCATCGTGACGTCATCCAGGCGCCATTTTGTAAAAATCAACTTATGATCATATCTTCATAACGGAAAGTAATTTTACATTCATATTTATCAAGATTAAGATCAATATCCGTCGGGTTAATTTGAGTTCAATAAATGCGCGCAAAAATGCGCGTACGCGTAGGCGCGCGCAAAAATGCGCGCGTAAATTTTAAATTGCTCAAATCGTCTTAAATTTTTTTTGCATACGTTTCAGGCCATTATAAGCATTCATAAAAAATCGCGCAAAACACGCATTTTTGCGCGTTTTCGTTCGTCACGGCCGAACGAAAAATAATTCCTCCGCAAAAACTTTTGACACGATATTCCTCATAATTTTCCGAACAATTTGATACCAAGTTTATCTCTTTATCACTATTAAAAACGGAATGAGCGTCTGTTCAAGATAACCGTCCGTACGCGCGATTTTTGTAATACATTGCATATATGGGCAAAAACATGCCTATGAAAAGTCCATTGGGATGAATAGGGATTACCAATTTTTTTGTCATATTTAGATAGAGTATGAGTCGGAGGTATGATTTCATATCTCATTTGGCCATTAAGTACATCTTAACGTCATCATAATGGCCTTGGAAGTCAAAATACAAAATTGCATATTATGACGTCATTGTATTTATGGAAAATGGAGTGTATTTCTCTCAATATTCATCGATTCTCTTTGAAATGTCGATATGTTGTAGATAAGGCAATTCTCTACAAGATCACTTTTCACTAAGTTTCATTTTAATGAGGTCATCATAGTACAAAATTCAATTAAAGGCCACATGTCAGAATTTTCGTCATTTGCGTGTTATGTCTATGGAAGGTGAATTTCGTTCATATCATGAATCTACATGGCATTCATCTATGAGCACTATCTATCTTATGTGTGCTCTGTTTTCTCCCAAATTGGGGTATGTTATAGCTGAGACCATGGGCTACAAAAAAGGGTGACTTTGTTTTTTAATCAGATGTTGGGATCATGTTAAAATTTTCGATCGAAAGTTGAAATTGCAAATTTTGAAGGAATCATTAGGTGATACGTAACGAAGTCAACGTATCACCTTTTGATTTCGTCAAGATTGTTATTAGGTGATACGTAACGAAGTCTACGTATCACCTATTGATTTCGTCAAGATTTTTATTTATTAGGTGATACGTAACGAAGTCTACGTATCACCTATTGATTTCGTCAAGATTGTTATTAGGTGATACGTACGTAGACGTATCACCTTTTGATTTCGTCAAGATTTTTATTATTTATTTATTTATTAGGTGATACGTAACGAAGTCTACGTATCACCTATTGATTTCGTCAAGATTGTTATTTATTATTAGGTGATACGTAACGAAGTCTACGTATCACCTATTGATTTCGTCAAGATTTTTATTATTATTCTTCTTCTTCCTATTATTCTTCCTCGATTTTGTTCGCAGGATATCTCAAGACCGAATAAAACCATTGTCATGAAACTTTCAATGATGATAGATCTTAGTCTAACTTAGAACTGCGTGAATTTTCAAAGACTCAAAGTTATCGTGACGTCATCCAGGCGCCATTTTGTAAAAATCAACTTATGATCATATCTTCATAACGGAAAATAATTTTACATTCATATTTATCAAGATTAAGATCAATATCCGTCGGGTCAATTTGAGGTCAATAAATGCGCGCAAAAATGCGCGTACGCGTAGGCACGCGCGTTAATGCGCGCGTAAAATTCTAAATTGCTCAAAATCGTCTTAAATTTTTTTTGCATACGTTTCAGGCCATTATAAGCATTTCATAAAAAATCACGCAAAACACGCATTTTTGCACGTTTTCGTTCGTCACGGCCGAACGAAAAATAATTTCTCCGCAAAAGCTTTTGACCGAATATTCCTCATATTTTTCCGGAAAATTTGATACCATGTTTAGCTCTTTATCACTATTAATAACGGAATGAGCGTCCGTTCAAGATAACCGTCCGCACGCGCGATTTTTGCAATACATAGCATATAAGGGCAAAAACATGCCTATAAAAAGTCCAGTGGGATGAATAAGGACTGCCAATTTTGTTGTCATATTTAGATAGAGTGTGAGTCGGAGGTATGATTTCATATCTCATTTGGCCATTAACTACATCCTGACGTCATCATAATGGCCTTGGAAGTCAAAAATACAAAATTGCATATTATGACGTCATTGTATTTATGGAAAATGTAGTGTATTTCTCTCAATATTCATCGATTCTCTTTGAAATGTCGATATGTTGTAGATAAGGCAATTCGCTACAAGATCACTTTTCACTAACTTTCATTATAATGAGGTCATCATAGTACAAAATTCAATTAAAGGCCACATGTCAGAATTTTCGTCATTTGCGTGTTATGTCTATGGAAGGTGAATTTCGTTCATATCATGAATCTACATGGCATTCATCTATGAGCACTATCTATCTTATGTGTGCTCTGTTTTCTCCCAAATTGGGGTATGTTATAGCTGAGACCATGGGCTACAAAAAAGGGTGACTTTGTTTTTTAATCAGATGTTGGGATCATGTTAAAATTTTCGATCGAAAGTTGAAATTGCAAATTTTGAAGGAATCATTAGGTGATACGTAACGAAGTCAACGTATCACCTTTTGATTTCGTCAAGATTGTTATTAGGTGATACGTAACGAAGTCTACGTATCACCTATTGATTTCGTCAAGATTTTTATTTATTAGGTGATACGTAACGAAGTCTACGTATCACCTATTGATTTCGTCAAGATTGTTATTAGGTGATACGTACGTAGACGTATCACCTTTTGATTTCGTCAAGATTTTTATTATTTATTTATTTATTAGGTGATACGTAACGAAGTCTACGTATCACCTATTGATTTCGTCAAGATTGTTATTTATTATTAGGTGATACGTAACGAAGTCTACGTATCACCTATTGATTTCGTCAAGATTTTTATTATTATTCTTCTTCTTCCTATTATTCTTCCTCGATTTTGTTCGCAGGATATCTCAAGACCGAATAAAACCATTGTCATGAAACTTTCAATGATGATAGATCTTAGTCTAACTTAGAACTGCGTGAATTTTCAAAGACTCAAAGTTATCGTGACGTCATCCAGGCGCCATTTTGTAAAAATCAACTTATGATCATATCTTCATAACGGAAAATAATTTTACATTCATATTTATCAAGATTAAGATCAATATCCGTCGGGTCAATTTGAGGTCAATAAATGCGCGCAAAAATGCGCGTACGCGTAGGCACGCGCGTTAATGCGCGCGTAAAATTCTAAATTGCTCAAAATCGTCTTAAATTTTTTTTGCATACGTTTCAGGCCATTATAAGCATTTCATAAAAAATCACGCAAAACACGCATTTTTGCACGTTTTCGTTCGTCACGGCCGAACGAAAAATAATTTCTCCGCAAAAGCTTTTGACCGAATATTCCTCATATTTTTCCGGAAAATTTGATACCATGTTTAGCTCTTTATCACTATTAATAACGGAATGAGCGTCCGTTCAAGATAACCGTCCGCACGCGCGATTTTTGCAATACATAGCATATAAGGGCAAAAACATGCCTATAAAAAGTCCAGTGGGATGAATAAGGACTGCCAATTTTGTTGTCATATTTAGATAGAGTGTGAGTCGGAGGTATGATTTCATATCTCATTTGGCCATTAACTACATCCTGACGTCATCATAATGGCCTTGGAAGTCAAAAATACAAAATTGCATATTATGACGTCATTGTATTTATGGAAAATGTAGTGTATTTCTCTCAATATTCATCGATTCTCTTTGAAATGTCGATATGTTGTAGATAAGGCAATTCGCTACAAGATCACTTTTCACTAACTTTCATTATAATGAGGTCATCATAGTACAAAATTCAATTAAAGGCCACATGTCAGAATTTTCGTCATTTGCGTGTTATGTCTATGGAAGGTGAATTTCGTTCACATCATGAATCTACATGGCATTCATCTATGAGCACTATCTATCTTATGTGTGCTCTGTTTTCTCCCAAATTGGGGTATGTTATAGCTGAGACCATGGGCTATAAAAACGGTGTACTTTGTTTTTTAATCAGATGTTGGGATCATGTCGGAATTTTCAATCGAAAGTTGAAATTGCAAATTTTGAAGGAATCATTAAGTGATACGTATCATTAGGTGATACGTAACGAAGTCTACGTATCACCTATTGATTTCGTCAAGATTTTCTTTTTTATTTTTAGGTGATACGTACGTAGACGTATCACCTTTTGATTTCGTCAAGATTTTCTTTATTAGGTGATACGTAACGAAGTCAACGTATCACCTTTTGATTTCGTCAAGATTGTTATTTATTAGGTGATACGTAACGAAGTCTACGTATCACCTATTGATTTCGTCAAGATTTTTATTATTATTCTTCTTCTTCCTATTATTCTTCCTCGATTTTGTTCGCAGGATATCTCAAGACCGAATAAAACCATTGTCATGAAACTTTCAATGATGATAGATCTTAGTCTAACTTAGAACTGCGTGAATTTTCAAAGACTCAAAGTTATCGTGACGTCATCCAGGCGCCATTTTGTAAAAATCAACTTATGATCATATCTTCATAACGGAAAATAATTTTACATTCATATTTATCAAGATTAAGATCAATATCCGTCGGGTCAATTTGAGGTCAATAAATGCGCGCAAAAATGCGCGTACGCGTAGGCACGCGCGTTAATGCGCGCGTAAAATTCTAAATTGCTCAAAATCGTCTTAAATTTTTTTTGCATACGTTTCAGGCCATTATAAGCATTTCATAAAAAATCACGCAAAACACGCATTTTTGCACGTTTTCGTTCGTCACGGCCGAACGAAAAATAATTTCTCCGCAAAAGCTTTTGACCGAATATTCCTCATATTTTTCCGGAAAATTTGATACCATGTTTAGCTCTTTATCACTATTAATAACGGAATGAGCGTCCGTTCAAGATAACCGTCCGCACGCGCGATTTTTGCAATACATAGCATATAAGGGCAAAAACATGCCTATAAAAAGTCCAGTGGGATGAATAAGGACTGCCAATTTTGTTGTCATATTTAGATAGAGTGTGAGTCGGAGGTATGATTTCATATCTCATTTGGCCATTAACTACATCCTGACGTCATCATAATGGCCTTGGAAGTCAAAAATACAAAATTGCATATTATGACGTCATTGTATTTATGGAAAATGTAGTGTATTTCTCTCAATATTCATCGATTCTCTTTGAAATGTCGATATGTTGTAGATAAGGCAATTCGCTACAAGATCACTTTTCACTAACTTTCATTATAATGAGGTCATCATAGTACAAAATTCAATTAAAGGCCACATGTCAGAATTTTCGTCATTTGCGTGTTATGTCTATGGAAGGTGAATTTCGTTCACATCATGAATCTACATGGCATTCATCTATGAGCACTATCTATCTTATGTGTGCTCTGTTTTCTCCCAAATTGGGGTATGTTATAGCTGAGACCATGGGCTATAAAAACGGTGTACTTTGTTTTTTAATCAGATGTTGGGATCATGTCGGAATTTTCAATCGAAAGTTGAAATTGCAAATTTTGAAGGAATCATTAAGTGATACGTATCATTAGGTGATACGTAACGAAGTCTACGTATCACCTATTGATTTCGTCAAGATTTTCTTTTTTATTTTTAGGTGATACGTACGTAGACGTATCACCTTTTGATTTCGTCAAGATTTTCTTTATTAGGTGATACGTAACGAAGTCAACGTATCACCTTTTGATTTCGTCAAGATTGTTATTTATTAGGTGATACGTAACGAAGTCTACGTATCACCTATTGATTTCGTCAAGATTTTTATTAGGTGATACGTAACGAAGTCTACGTATCACCTATTGATTTCGTCAAGATTTTTATTAGGTGATACGTACGTAGACGTATCATCTTTTGATTTCGTCAAGATTTTTATTATTTATTTATTTATTTATTTATTTATTATTATTCTTCCTCGAATTTGTTCGCAGGATATCTCAAGACTGAATAAAGCCATTATCATGAAACTTGCCATGATGATAGATCTTAGTCTAACTTAGAACTGCGTGACTTTTCAAAGACTCAAAATTATCGTGACGTCATCCAGGCGCCATTTTGTGAAAATAAACTTATGATCATATCTTCATAACGGAAAGGAATTTTTCATTCATATTTATCAGGAAGAAGATCAATATCCATCCGGTCAATTTCAGATCAATAAACGTGCGCAAATGCGCGCGTGCGCGTTCGTACGCGCGTTTACGCGCGCGAAAAAAATTAAAATGCTCCAAATCATCCCAAATTTTTTTTGCATACGTTTCAGGCCATATGGAGCATTTGACAAAAAATCACGCAAACGCGCATGCGCGCGCGTTTTTTGCGCGTACTAGCATTTTGCAACATAGAATCGCCGAATGTTCTCTATCATCATATTTGGTACATCTTTCCAAGCATTTTGATAACTTGTTCACCTTTTAATAACGCAATGAGCGTCCGTCAAAGTTGACAGCGCGCGCGGACCTGCGTTATCTTTATCCACAATACATGAGCAAAAACATGTCTATACAAAATTCTTTGTAACTCTTCAGAATAGATAGAAACTCCCAATATTTTTTCATATTTAGATAGGTTATAAGTTGGAGATATGATTTCATGTCTCATTTGACCCTCAATTAACTCATAACGTCATCATAATGGCCTCCAAACTCAAAATTTCAATTTGCATATTATGACGTCAGCATAATTTTGGAAAATTGATTGTATCTCTGTAAATATTGATTGATTTTCTTTTAAATTTTGATATGTTCTACCTGAGACAATTTTCTACAAATAAATAATCCACAATTTTCCATTTTGACAAAGGCATCATGGCGTATTTTTGCAATTAAAGAAGGCATGTCAATTTTTCACATTTTACGTGTATTCTCTATGGGACATGACTTTTTCTCAAAACTGGATTCTACACTCCTGTCTTTCGCGAGCAAAATCTCTGTTGTTTTAGCTTCGTTTTCGCTGAACTTCGGATATGTTGTAGCTGAGACAATGAGCTATCACAAGTGCGCCCTTTATTTTTCGATTAGATGCCGGGATCATGCTCATATTTCACTTGCAAAGTAGGATTTCAGAATTCCATTTCCCGTTTACGTGTAATCGCTATGGGAAATGTTTTGGTATATCGGTAACGCACTTGACTTCCAATCTCGAGATCCCTGGTTCGAGTCCGGGTGTCTCCAACAATTTTTTTCTTCACTTTTTTTTCCTTTTGACCTTCACTGTACCATCTCCTTTGATTATTAAAACACGTAGAATCGCAAATAATGTCACAAACAACCCTTTTTACTTTATTATTACCCTATTTTCACTTAATCCATTACTTTTTGCGTGTAATCTCTATGGGAGATGACTTTTTCTCAAATCTGGAGTCTACATTCCTGTCTTTTGCGAGCAATATCGCCGTTATTTCTGCTTGGATTTTGTTGACTTTTGAGTAAGTTGTAGCTGAGACTATATGCTATCTAAATCAACCCTCATTTTTTCAATAAGATGTCATGATCGCGCTCATGATCATGATCATTATCATCATGATCATCATTATCATAATGATGATAATCATTTATCAATTACATTTTCATTTCTTTGAATAAGATAAAATCGTCAAAAGGTGTTCTTCATGATGTAAATTAGAGTCAAATGTGTAACTGGTTACTGCACAGGGTCAAAGGTCATATATTGTTTCAATCTATCTTCCCTAGATCCATGATGATCAAGGAGACACAATTTAATCTTGACATATGAATAGATCATAATGGGAGAAGCATATAAATGGGAGAAGCATTTTACAAAATAATATATCGTGTAATGCATTATTCGTTATGTAAACCATTATCATACGTATCACCTAATTCGTCTAAGTGACGAATTAAAGTCTAGTTAGGTGATACGTAACGAAGTCAACGTATCACCTTTTGATTTCGTCAAGATTTTTATTATTATTCCTATTATTCTTCCTCGATTTTGTTCGCAGGATATCTCAAGACTGAATAAAGCCATTGTCATGAATTTTTCAACGATGATAGATCTTAGTCTAACTTAGAACTGCGTGACTTTTCAAAGACTCAAAATTATCGTGACGTCATCCAGACGCCATTTTGTGAAAATCAACTTATGATCATATCTTCATAACAGAAAGCCATTTCTCATTCATATTTGTCATGATCAAGGTCAATATTTGTCGGGTCAATTTGAGGTCGATAAATGCGCGCAAAAATGCGCGTACGCATAGGTACGCGCGTTAATGCGCGCGTAAAATTTAAAATTGCTCAAAATCGTCTTAAATTTTTTTTGCATACGTTTCAGGCCATTATAAGCATTCATAAAAAATCGCGCAAAACACGCATTTTTGCGCGTTTTCGTTCGTCACGGCCGAACGAAAAATAATTCCTCCGCAAAAACTTTTGACAGGATATTCCTCATAATTTTCCGAACAATTTGATACCATGTTTATCTCTTTATCACTATTAATAACGGAATGAGCGTCCGTTCAAGATAACCGTCCGCACGCGCGATTTTTGTAATACATAGCATATATGGGCAAAAACATGCCTATAAAAAGTCCATTGGGATGAATAAGGACTGCCATTTTTTTTTCATATTTAGATAGAGTATGAGTCGAAGGTATGATTTCATATCTCATTTGGCCATTAAGTACATCTTAACGTCATCATAATGGCCTTGGAAGTCAAAAATACAAAATTGCATATTATGACGTCATTGTATTTATGGAAAATGTAGTGTATTTCTCTCAATATTCATCAATTCTCTTTGAAATGTCGATATGTTGTAGATAAGGCAATTCTCTACAAGATCCCTTTTCACTAAGTCTCATTTTAATGAGGTCATCATAGTGCAAAATTCAATTAAAGGCCACATGTCAGAATTTTCGTCATTTGCGTGTTATGTCTATGGAAGGTGAATTTCGTTCACATCATGAATCTACATGGCATTCATCTATGAGCACTATCTATCTCATGTCTGCTCTGTTTTCTCCCAAATTGGGGTATGTTATAGCTGAGACCATGGGCTATAAAAACGGTGCTTTTAGTTTTTTCATCGGATGATGAGATCATATCACAATTTTCAGTTGAATGTTGAAATGATGAATATGTCACGTATGTCCTATTTGTCAAACTTAAACGTTAGCAGTGTCCTCGTATTGAAATTATGTAAGGAAACCCTTTTACTTTCTAGACTTTACTCTCAGACACTATTGAGTGACTGACTGACATCTTTTTTTCTCTGGTAATAAAATACATAAAATGAGCGTTATATAGAACATGAGCATTTGGCTACATTAATAACCCACTCTGTTCTTATTGCTCATTTCTTATTCAAGACTTGAATAATGACAAACTTCATTCAATACTTATACTGATATCAATGATTTAAACTATTTATCCGAAAAAGAATATGAGTTTCATTTCAGTAGGTTTCTGAACTGTAAATATTATATTGATGAGGATTTTACGACTGAATTCAGTAACATTAACTATCATTTTAGTATTTTCCATTTTAATTCGCGTAGTTTAAACATACATTGTAATGCTTTATCCAATTTCATCTGTACTTATGTATAGAAACTTGGGTTAATGATAGTACGCCACTATTATTCAATGTGTCTGGTCATTCATTTATACATTTTAATCGCCAAGTAGAAAAGAGTAGAGGTGTTGGTCTATTGGTCGCTGACAATTTTGAATATGAAATACGCAATGATATATTTATATTATACCCATCATACAACTATGAATCACTGTTTATTGAAAGCAATTTGCCGAGACATAAGAATATTATTGTAGGTGTCATATATAGGAAACCCCAATCAAATATCAATGATTTCATCCCTGTCTTTGAAAATGTTTTACAAAAAACACATACTGAACATAAACAGGTTTATATAAAGGGAGATTTTAACATTGATCCCGTGAAATTTACTGGCAATGCTGTATGTAATTTCTTGAGCGAAATACATTCAAATCTTTGTATTCTTTTAATTGACAAGCCTTCAAGAAAGACTGACGGAACAATATCCCTCTAATCCACATTCCTTATACATTGACAGTATATATCCATCCGATATTTAAAGATTTTATTTTCAAGCAACTAGTGAAACTCACGTCGACAACTCAAAATGATCGCTAATGTATTCTCACATTTATTTTGACTTTTCATTTACGCCGGGACATCGTGACGTCATACATTATTCATTTTCAATTATTCAGGCATAAGCTCTTATTTATCAATTACATCTTAATTTCTTTGAATAAGATAAAAATCGTCAAAATGCGTTCTTCATGATGTAAATTAGAGTCAAAGGTGTAACTGGTTACTGCACAGAGTCAATGGTCATATATTGTCTCAATCTATCTTCCCTAGATCCATAATGATCAAGGGATCGACACAATTTAAACTTGACATATGGATAGATCATTATGGGAGGAGCATTTTATAAAATAATATGATATCGTGTAATGCATTCTTTGTTATGTAAACCAATATCATACGTATCACCTAATTCGTCTAAAGTGACGAATTAAAGTCTAGTATTTATTTTGTGTCTGTATAGAAGAAATTATTATTATTCTTCCTCAATTTTGTTCGCAGGATATCTCAAGAATGGCAAAAGCCATTGTCATGAAACGTTCAATGATGATAGATCTTAGTCTAACTTAGAACTGCACAACTTTTCAAAGACACAAAATCATCGTGACGTCATCCAGGCGCCATTTTGTGAAAATCAACTTATGATCATATCTTCATAACGGAAACTAATTTTTCATTCATAGTTATCATGAATAAGATCAATATCCTTCCGGTCAATTTCAGACTAAAAAACATGCGCAAATCCGCGCCTACGCGTTTGTGCGCGCGTTTACGTGCGCGCAAAAATTTAAAATGCTCCAAATCATCCCAATTTTTTTTTGCATACGTTTCAAGCCATATAGAGCATTTGACAAAAAATCCCTCAAACGCGCATGCGCGCGCGTTTTTCGCGCGTTCTGGCATTTTGCAACATATAATCGCCAAATTTTCTCTGTCATCATGTTTGGCACATTTTTCCAAGCATGTTGATACCTTATTCATCTCTTTAGCACTAGTAATAACGGAATGAGCGTCCATTCAAGATAAATATCCGTGCGCGCTAGCTCATGTATTTCATAGTATATATGGACAAAAACATACCTATAAAAAGTCCATTGGGATGAATAGGGACTGCCAAGTTTTTTTCATATTTTGATAGAGTATGAGTCGGAGATATGATTTCCTAGCTCATTTGGCCATTAAATACATCTTGACGTCATCATAATGGCCTTGAAAGTCAAAATACGAAATTGCATATTATGACGTCATTATATTTATGGAAAATTTAGTGTATTTCTCATATTATTGACTGATTTTCTTCCAAATTTCGGTATCTTGTAGTTGAGGCAATTGCCTTCAAGATAAATACACACTATTTTTTATTTTATTGACGTCATCATAGTACAAAATTCAATTAAAGGCCACATTTCAGAATTTTCTTAACTTGAGTGTTATGCCTAAGGAAGGTGAATTTCGTTCACATCATGAATCTTCATGACATTGATCTTTGAGCACTATCTCGCTGATTTGTATTCTATGTTCTCCCAAATTTTGATACGGTGTAGCTAATAAATTATCTACAATATAGACGTACATCATTTATCATTTCGATGACATCATCAAAGTGAAAATTTCAATTAAAGGTGGCATGTCAGAATTTTCTTAGTTTGCGTGTTTGGCGACTTTTTCTGAAATCCTGATTCTACAAATCTCTATCGAATACCTGAAGGGTGCGCTATACCACTTTTAATCATGGTCTTTATCGTATTTATGATCATTATCATGAGATCGTCATCGGCACACTTTCATGATAACAAAATAGCACGTATCACCTAATTCGTCAAAGTGACGAATTAAAGTCTAGTTATTTATTATTATTATTCTTCCTCGAATTTGTTCGCAGGATATCTCAAGACTGAATGAAGCCATTGTTATGAATCTTTCAATGATGATAGATCTTAGTCTTACTTAGAACTGCGTGAATTTTCAAAGACTCAAAATTATCGTGACGTCATCCAGGCGCCATTTTGTGAAAATCGACTAATGATCATATCTTCATAACGAATAGTAATTTTTCATTCATATTTATCACGATTAAGATCAATATCCGTCCGGTCAATTTTAAGTCAATAAACGTCCGTAAATGCGCGCGTGCGCGCTCGTCCGCGCGTTTACGCGCGCGCAAAAAATTAAAATGCTCTCAATCATCCCAAATTTTTTTTGCATACGTTTCAGGCCATATGGAGCATTTGATAAAAAAATTACGCACACGCGCATGCGCGCGCGTTTTCGCGCGTACTGGCATTTTGCAACATAAAATCGCCGAATTTTGTCTATCATCATATTTGGCACATTTTTCCAAGCATTTTGATAACTTGTTAACCTTTTAATAACGCAATGAGCGTCCGTCAAAGTTGACAGCGCGCTCGACCTGCGTTATCTTTATCCACAATACATGAGCAAAAACATGCCTATACAAAATTCTTTGTAACTCTTCAGAATAGACAGGAACTCCCAATATTTTTTCATATTTAGATAGATTATGAGTCTAAGATATGATTTTATGTCTCATTTGACCTTCAATTAACTCATGACGTCATCATAATTGCCTCCAAACTCAAAATTTAAATTTGCATATTATGACGTCAGCATATTCATGGAAAATTTAGTGTATTTCTCGTTAAATTTATTGATTTTCTTCCAAATTTGGCTATGTTCTAGCTGTGACAATTTTCTACAAACATAGTTATCACGATTTTCCATTTTGACAAAGGCATCATGGCGTATTTTTGCGATTAAAGGAGGCATGTCTATTTTTCACATTTTGCGTGTATTCTCTATGGGACATGACTTTTTCTCAAAACTGGATTCTACACTCCTGTCTTTCGCGAGCGAAATCTCCGTTGTTTTAGCTTAGTTTTCGCTGAGCTTCGAATATGTTGTAGCTGAGACCATAAGCTATCACAATTTGTTTTTTATTTTTCGATTAGATACCGGGATCATGCTCATATTTCACGTGCAAAGTAGGATGTGAGAATTCTATTTCCCGTTTACGTGTAATCGCTATGGGAGATGTTTTGGTGTATCGGTAACGCACTTGACTTCCAACCTCGAGCTCCCTGGTTCGAGTCCGGGTGTCTCCAACCCTTTTTTTTCACTTTTTTTTTCCTTTTGACCTTCACTGTACAATCTCCTTTGATTATTTAAACACGTAGATTCGCAAATATCGTCATAAAAAACCCTTTTTACTTTATTATTACCCTATTTTCACTTAATCCATTACTTTGTGCGTGTAATCACTATAGGAGATGACTTTTTCTTAAAATCTGGAGTCTACATTCCTGTCTTTTGCGAGCAATATCGCCGTTATTTCGGCTTGGATTTTTTTTTATTTTTGAGTGTGTTGTAGCTGAGACTATATGCTATCTAAATCAACCCTCATTTTTTCAATAAGATGTCATGATCGCGCTCATGATCATGATCATTATCATCATGATCATCATTATCATAATGATGATAATCATTTATCAATTACATTTTCATTTCTTTGAATAAGATAAAATCGTCAAAAGGTGTTCTTCATGATGTAAATTAGAGTCAAATGTGTAACTAGTTACTGCACAGGGTCAAAGGTCATATATTGTTTCAATCTATCTTCCCTAGATCCATGATGATCAAGGAGACACAATTTAATCTAGACATATGAATAGATCATAACGGGAGAAGCATATAAATGGGAGAAGCATTTTACAAAATAATATATCGTGTAATGCATTATTCGTTATGTAGACCATTATCATACGTATCACCTAATTCGTCTAAGTGACGAATTAAAGTCTAGTTTTTATTTATTATTATTCTTCCTCGAATTTGTTCGCAGGATATCTCAAGACTGAATGAAGCCATTATCATGAAACTTGCCATGATGATAGATCTTAGTCTAACTTAGAACTGCGTGACTTTTTAGAGAGTCAAAATTATCGTGACGTCATCCAGGCGCCATTTTGTGAAAATCAACTAATGATCATATCTTCATAACGGAAAAGTATTTCTCATTCATAATTATCACGATTAAGATAAATATCCGTCCGGTCAAGTTGAGGTCAATAAAAGCGCGCAAATGCGCGCGTCCGCGTTCGTCCGCGCGTTAACGCGCGCGCAAAAATTTAAAATGCTCCAAATCATCCCAAATTTTTTTTGCATACGTTTCAGGCCATATGGAGCATTTGATAAAAAAATTACGCACACGCGCATGCGCGCGCGTTTTCGCGCGTACTGGCATTTTGCAACATAGAATCGCCGATTTTTTTCTGTCATCATATTCGGTACATTTTTCCAAGAATTTTGATAATTTGTTCACCTTTTATTAACGCAATGAGCGTCCGTCAAAGTTGACAGCACGCGCGGATTTGTGTTATCTTTATCCACAATACATGGGCAAAAACATGCCTATATAAAATTCATTGTAACTCTTTAGAATAGATAGAAACTCCTAATATTTTTCCATATTTGGATAGATTATGAGTCGGAGATATGATTTCATGTCTCATTTTATCCTCAATTAACTCATGACGTCATCATATTGGCCTCCAAACTCAAAATTTCAATTTGCATATTATGACGTCAGCATATTTTTGGAAAATTGATTGTATCTCTGTAAATATGGATCAATTTTCTTTTTAATTTTGATATGTTCTAGCTGAGACAATTTTCTACAAATGTGGTATTCACAATTTTTATTTTTGACAAAAGTATCATGGTGTATTTTTGCGATTAAAGGAGGCATGTCAATTTTTCGCATTTTGCGTGTATTCTCTATGGGACATGACTTTTTCTCAAAACTGGATTCTACACTCCTGTCTTTCGCGAGCAAAATCTCCGTTGTTTTAGCTTTGTTTTCGCTGAGCTTTGGATATGTTGTAGCTGAGACAATGAGCTATCAAAAGTGTGACTTTTATTTTTCAATTAGATGCCGGGATCATGCTCATATTTCACTTGCAAAGTAGGATTTCTGAATTCCATTTCCCGTTTACGTGTAATCGCTATGGGAGATGTTTTGGTATATCGGTAACGCACTTGACTTCCAACCTCGAGATCCCTGGTTCGAGTCCGGGTGTCTCCAACACTTTTTTTTTCACTTTTTTTTTCCTTTTGACCTTCACTGTACCATCTCCTTTGATTATTTAAACACGTAGATTCGCAAATAATGTCATAAATAACCCTTTTTACTTTATTATTACCCTATTTTCACTTAATCCATTACTTTTTGCGTGTAATCCCTATGGGAGATGACTTTTTCTAAAATCTGGAGTCTACATTCCTGTCTTTTGCGAGCAATATCGCCGTTATTTCGGCTTGGATTTTGTTGATTTTTTAGTATGTTGTAGCTGAGACTATATGCTATCTAAATCAACCCTCATTTTTTCAATAAGATGTCACGATCGCGCTCATGATCATGATCATCATGATCATCATTATCATAATGATGATAATCATTTATCAATTACATTTTCATTTATTTGAATAAGATAAAAATCGTCAAAAGGTGTTCTTCATGATGTAAATTAGAGTCAAATGTGTAACTGGTTACTGCACAGGGTCAAAGGTCATATATTGTTTCAATCTATCTTCCCTAGATCCATGATGATCAAGGAGACACAATTTAATCTTGACATATGAATAGATCATAATGGGAGAAGCATTTTACAAACTAATATATCGTGTAATGCATTATTCGTTATGTAGACCATTATCATACGTATCACCTAATTCGTCTAAGTGACGAATTAAAGTCTAGTTTATTATTATTATTCTTCCTCGAATTTGTTCGCAGGATATCTCAAGACTGAATGAAGCCATTGTTATGAATCTTTCAATGATGATAGATCTTAGTCTAACTTAGAACTGCGTGAATTTTCAAAGACTCAAAGTCATCGTGACGTCATCCAGGCGCCATTTTGTGAAAATCAACTAATGATCATATCTTCATAACGGATAGTAATTTTTCATTCATATTTATCATGATTAAGATTAATATCCATCCGGTCAATTTAAGGTCAATAAACGTGCGTAAATGCGCGCGTGCGCGCTCGTCCGCGCGTTTATGCGCGCGCAAAAATAAAAAATGCTCTAAATCATCCCAATTTTTTTTTACATACGTTTCAGGCCATATGGAGCATTTGATAAAAAAATTACGCACACGCGCATGCGCGCGCGTTTTCGCGCGTACTGGCATTTTGCAACATAGAATCGCCGATTTTTTTCTGTCATCATATTCGGTACATTTTTCCAAGCATTTTGATAATTTGTTCACCTTTTATTAACGCAATGAGCGTCCGTCAAAGTTGACAGCACGCGCGGATTTGCGTTATCTTTATCCACAATACATGGGCAAAAACATGCCTATATAAAATTCATTGTAACTCTTTAGAAAAGATAGAAACTCCTAATATTTTGTCATATTTGGATAGATTATGAGTCGGAGATATGATTTCATGTCTCATTTGATCCTCAATTAACTCATGACGTCATCATAATAGCCTCCAAACTTAAAATTTTAATTTGCATATTATGACGTCAGCATATTTTTGGAAAATTGATTGTATCTCTGTTAATATGGATCAATTTTCTTTTAAATTTTGATATGTTCTAGCTGAGACAATTTTCTACAAATGTAAGGTTCACAATTTTTATTTTTGACAAAAGTATCATGGTGTATTTTTGCGATTAAAGGAGGCATGTCAATTTTTCGCATTTTGCGTGTATTCTCAATGGGACATGACTTTTTCTCAAAACTGGATTCTACACTCCTGTCTTTCGCGAGCAAAATCTCCTTCGTTTTAGCTTCGTTTTCGCTGAGCTTCGGATATGTTGTAGCTGAGACAATGAGCTATCATAAGTGTGCCCTTTATTTTTCGATTAGATGCCGGGATCATGCTCATATTTCACTTGCAAAGTAGGATTTCTGAATTCCATTTCCTGTTTACGTGTAATCGCTATGGGAGATGTTTTGGTATATCGGTAACGCACTTGACTTCCAACCTCGAGATCCCTGGTTCGAGTCCGGGTGTCTCCAACACTTTTTTTCTTCACTTTTTTTTCCTTTTGACCTTCACTGTACCATCTCCTTTGATTATTTAAACACGTAGATTCGCAAATAATGTCATAAATAACCCTTTTTACTTTATTATTACCCTATTTTCACTTAATCCATTACTTTTTGCGTGTAATCCCTATGGGAAATGACTTTTTCTCAAATCTGGAGTCTACATTCCTTTCTTTTGCGAGCAATATCGCCGTTATTTCGGCTTGGATTTTGTTGATTTTTGAGTATGTTGTAGCTGAGATTATATGCTATCTAAATCGACCCTCATTTTTTCAATAAGATGTCATGATCGCGCTCATGATCATGATCATGATCATCACAGTCATCATTATCATAATGATGCTAATCATTTATCAATTACATTTTCATTTCTTTGAATAAGATAAAATCGTCAAAAGGTGTTCTTCATGATGTAAATTAGAGTCAAATGTGTAACTGGTTACTGCACAGGGTCAAAGGTCATATATTGTCTCAATCTATCTTCCCTAGATCCATCATGATCAAGGAGACACAATTTAATCTTGACATATGAATAGATCATAATGGGAGAAGCATATGAATGGGAGAAGCATTTTACAAAATAATATATCGTGTAATGCATTATTCGTTATGTAAACCATTATCATACGTATCACCTAATTCGTCTAAGTGACGAATTAAAGTCTAGTTATATTATACTTTTGTATGCATTTTGTAATGAGGTGTAAAAATATGCTAATCTGACCGTAATTAAATGCCTAAAACCCCGTGACTTTTGGTGGCTCTGCCCCTGAACCCAACCAATAGTCCTAAGGCGGGCCCCTGGATGCTCATCTGACTGTAATCTATTGCCTAAAACGCCTGAGCCTCCGGAGCTCCGCCCCTAGACCCCACGCTAACTAGTGACCTGCCAGTGTAAAAAATATGCTCATCTGACCGTAATTTATTGCCCAAAACCACTGGGCTTCCGGGGGCTACGCCCCCTGGACACCACGCCAATTCGTGACCTGCCAGTGTCATAAATAAGGTATCAAAATATGCTCATCTGACCGTAATTAAATGCCTAAAACCACTTGGCTTCTGGTGGCTCTGCCCCTTGAACCCGACCAATAGTCCTAAGGCGGGTCCCTGGATGCTCATCTGATTCTAACATATTGCCTAAAATCCCTGAGCCTCCGCGGCTCCGCCCCTTGACCCCACGCCAACTAGTGACCTGCCAGTGTCAAAAGAGGTATAAAAATATGCTCATCTGACCGTAATTTATTGCCCTACACCCCTGGACACCACGCCAATTCGTGACCTGCCAGTGTCACAAATACGGTATCAAAATATGCTCATCTGACGGTAAGTTAATGTATAAGACCCCTGGGCTTCTGGCGGCTCCGCCCCCTGGACCCCACGCCAATTCGTGTCCTGCCAGTTTCACAAATAAGGTATCAAAATATGCTCATGTGACCGTTATTTATTGCCCAAAACCCCTGGGTCCGTATTCAATAAACTTTTTAAGCATGAAATCTAAGTACTTTTTCTTAAATTTTGGCTAAGAAAAAATCTTAGCCAAAAATCGTATTCTATAACCGCATTGGGGACTAAGAAATTTGCCTTAAGATTAAGAAGAACTCTTAGATTTGATCTAAGAAAAAGGGCTTAAATAGCATGTCGTATTCTAATACAATCGAGATATCTAAGATAAGTAAGATATCTACCCTATATTTAAGCATACTACGAGGATGCTTAAATAGGGCTTTGGCACCGGTCGCTCAGCGCTGCTGCAAGCAGCCGCTTCGGGTTTCGATGAAATGGAATAAAAACAATGCATGCATGCAGCGCGAGCGCAGGTAATCCGGGGCGGTATTCTGAACCCTGTGTTATCTCTAATATTGTTGTATCTTTGAAGATAAGATAAAGTTGGTATTCTGAACATTGTTGTAACTTTTGTGTTATCTTTTGTTGTATCTTATTGGCCGCGCCTGCGCTCATACTTTGGTGCGCTTGTAATTGTGCGTATTATTAATAAAGTGGCATTTAATTCTCATTTGCATATGCGCACGGGAGATAATATGTCGAGATAATTGGTATTCTGAAAGTTGTTGTATCTTTTATCTTATCTTATCTTGCATGGTATTTACAACAATATTTACAGCAGGTAGGAGGTTGTTGTATCTTTCGTGGTGATATAATGGCGGCAATATTTTTTGCCCAGAACCAACTTCGTGCCAATAGACGAGTTAGAAGAAGATTGTGTGTTGACCGGAAACATCACAGATGAGAAATTTCTAAGATATTACATGCTAGGATAGGACTATTTTAATGCTCTCATCTTAACCAATATAGTGAAAGCGTGATTTGTCTTCATGATCCACATTCAACAGCGCATAATGATGACGCGCGTAATAAGTGCTCAAATAACTAATTACGCCCAAGATTAGTATGCGCTAGGCGCATCTTCAGATATGGCATAAAGTATTCCTATTGGTTGATCTACTTATCATGCTTATATAAAATAGATTTTGATTGGTAGGGTCCATAAAAATGGGCGCGTCATCAATGGTCAAAGATAAGATAGAGGCGGTCCTTCAAGAGATAACACAGGGATAAAACAATGTTCAGAATACCAACTTACAACAATATTAGCGCTGTGTTATCTCTGGAAGATACAACAAAAGATAACACAACACTTACAACAATGTTCAGAATACCACCCCAGTTGACCTATATATCAACGTAAGCTTCGCGTATACAGCGCGTCGACGGCGCAGCGCGCAAGAGCGCCATATATAGGCACTGTTGTTTATGTTCGTTTGTACAGTAGACCATGTACATGCAAATTATGATATGACTAAACGAGTACTAGCGTAGCATCTACATAACACTAAATTAAGACATGGATGTCTTATATAAAGAAACCGTCTCTTACTTTAATAGTCTTTGGCACTAAAATATGGAAACAGGGAATAATGTGCAATCTGCATAATATTAGGTGAAACAGAATTTGTTATATTATGAGTCTGATAAAGGTTACATTTAGCCATTTGATTAATTTTAGGCCAGCATAGCAGTAGACGATGTAAAACAAAGGGTAGCTCCAAATCCAATGCTAGCGCTGGTCGACCGGCTAGCGACAGCGCTCCCTTCATATACACTCCGGCTGCGACATAAGTAAGCCCGGTTGGGCTCTTCGAAGATGTTTGACAGAAAAGTATAAAAAGCCTACAGTGGATGTTAGATCTGACTAGACTGTTTTAGTGTCAGTTGGTCTAGCCCGAAACAATTATGTGAGCATCGTTCCTTCCTTAAACGCTCTATCTCCCATACATGTTAGTGTATAATTTTCGTGCGGTGCGATTTTTATTTTAACACGCAAATTACATAGGCAAATTGAGTTGCAATTAATTCGCTCGAGTCGACCACTTCAACTTTCCAACAGGACGTCATCGGGTCTAAGAATTTGTCTATGTGTCGTCTTAGCTAAGACAAACTGCTGTACGTGTTTAGAATACGGCCGAGGCAACTTTCTTAACCTAGACAAATTCTTAAGACATTTTCTTAGACTTAAGAAAAATGTCTTAGAAGTTTATTGAATACGGGCCCTGAGCTTCCGGGGGCTCCGCCTCTGGACCCAACACCAATTTGTATCCTGCCAGTGTCAGAAAGAAGGTATAAAAATATGCTCATGTGACCGTTATTTATTGCCCAAAACTCCTGGGGTGGTATTCTGAACATTGTTGTAAGTTTTGTGTTATCTTTTGTTGTATCTCACAGAGATAACACAGCGCTAATATTGTTGTAAGTTGGTATTCTGAACATCATTTTATCCCTGTGTTATCTCTTGAAGGACCGCCTCTATCTTATCTTTGACCACTGTTGACACGCCCATTTGTATGGACCCTACCAATCAAAATCTGTTTAATATAAGCATGATAAGTAGGTCAACCAATAGGAATACTTTATGCCATATCTGAAGATGCGCCTAGCACATACTAATCTTGGGCGTAATTAGTTATTTGAGCGCTTATTACGCGCGTCATCACTATGCGCTGTGGCATGTCGATCATGAAGACAAATCACGCTTTCACTATATTGGTTAAGATGAGAGCATTAAAATCGTCATATCCTAGCATGTAATTTCTTAGAAAGTTCTCATCTGTGATGTTTCCGGTCAAGACACAATCTTCTTCTAAATCGTCTATTGGCACGAAGTTGGTTCTGGGCAAGAAAAATTGCCGCCATTATATCACCACGAAAGATACAACAACCCCCTACCTGTTGTAAATATTGTTGTAAATACCATGCAAGATAAGATAAGATAACAGATACAACAACTCGTGAGCATATGCAAATGAGGATTAAACGCCACTTTATTAATAATACGCACAATTACAAGCGCACCAAACTATGAGCGCAGGCGCGGCCAATGAGATGAGAGAAAAGATACAACAAAAGATAACACAAAAGTTACAACAATGTTCAGAATACCAACTTTATCTTATCTCCAAAGATACAACAATATTAGAGATAACACAGGGTTCAGAATACCGCCCCTGAGCTTCTGGGGGCTCCGCCCCCTGGACCAAATTTGATAACGAACCACCGTGTGCCCTCGCCGTTCTCCACCGTCCGCAGACATTTTCTGGCACGGTGGCACACGGTAGGCCTACACGGCAGAGTGTGAGAGTCACTTTACAAAGAGTTGATATCAATCGCAACGTATTTGCGTTTGATATCAATCGCAGTTATGTACATAAGAGATAGGAGACTGATCTATGCTTAAATATAGGGTAGATATCTTACTTATCTTAGATATCTCGATTGTATTAGAATACGACATGCTATTTAAGCCCTTTTTCTTAGATAAAATCTAAGAGTTCTTCTTAATCTTAAAGGTAAAGACCAGTATTGGAAACGCCCGAATTTCAAAAAATGAAATGGAAGCTCTCGTTACCAATCATGTGAAAGAATATGTTTTGACTAAAACATGATGATACAAAATTTGCCGGGAAACCGCCTACTAATTCATATATTTGGTAAATTTGTTTCTCTCATGGTCGTGTGAGAGATATAGGGTAGTCCCATATACATCTTTCTGTGTATAGTGCTTGTAACTTTACGAAGAATGGGCCAAATTTCTTATCATTTTGATGATTCCAGAACCTTGCAGATGCTAGATGCTAGATGATCAACCTTTTCTGATCGATTCCACAACGTTTCTTTCACAATGCAATCGCATGACCATTACTGGTCTTTACCTTTAAGGCAAATTTCTTAGTCTCCAATGCGGTTATAGAATACGATTTTTGGCTAAGATTTTTTCTTAGCCAAAATTTAAGAAAAAGTACTTAGATTTCATGCTTAAGAAGTTTATTGAATACGGACCCAGGGGTTTTGCGCAATAAATAACGGTCACATGAGCATATTTTGGTACCTTATTTGTGAAACTGGTAGGACACGAATTGGAGTGGGGTCCAGGGGGCGGAGCCAACTGAAGCTCAGGGATTTTGGGCAATAAACACGTCACATGAAAACACTGGCAGGACACAAATTAGTGTGGGGTCCAGGGGGCGGAGCCGCCAGAAGCCCAGGGGTCTTATACATTAACTTACCGTCAGTCTAGACTAAACCATGCACTCGTACTCCAGTTCATGCGCACGTACTAAACTGAAACTCTCGAGGCCTAACAGTTAGTATTCCAAAAGGAAAATTACCCCAAACTTCAGTCCTCAGTCATCTCCTCCTTTTCTGCATCTGAATCTGGCTGGATAGTATCGGTAGATTCCAGCCATAGAGTTGGAAAAACGAAACTAAGCCGCAAGCGTATGGAATGCCAGAAAAAATAATGATAAAAATAAACACCGTAGACTCTTTGCCCACTCGTTTGATAGTTTATGTTTTAAAGGAAACTGACGCCAGACTGACAAGAACGGGCACGCACAATAATGAAAGGACTGTGGTATGAGTCTAAGCAAAAAGCGCCTGCGTAATATTCATAAATGAATGTCACACGCCCTTAAGACTTAATAGACAACAACAACAACAACGCTTGCGACATCTCGGTGAAAAGGAGGGTGATTTAGGCATTACAATGTCTTTAAAAAGGCAAACTATGATATTAATTCAAAAAAGAGATTATCCGAAAAATAATATGCACTTGGTAACCCCAGAAAGTTTCTGGCCATTTCGTCATTCCTAGTTATGAATTACAATGAAATTGTAAGATCCTTAGTTGTAGGACAAATACAAGGACATTCCCGCAATGACGTCAACTGCGTCATCAAGCCACGTGACAGTAATACCCTTTTTTTCGAGGGGCGTAACCCATAAAGCGTGTTATCTGTGAAAAATGGATGGTTATTAGTCATGTTTTGGTCAATATAGAGATTTTCTGAAAAATCGGAGGCTGGAATATTAATAAGTAGAGGTGTATTCATGTTTTGAAAGGCTATGTTAGTTGAATTGAATTGGTTTGGTTTATTGCAAAATCACATCAAACAAGCAGCTCGCATGCTGAAAATGTTCAATTTCCAAACAAGTTAAAAATATAGAGAAATATAAACATATACAAAACTAAAATACATATTGTAAGTCAACTTTTGCAGAAATTGTTTAGCATTGGTAAGATGAAATCGAAATCGCAAAACAAAGTTATAAGTTTAATGTAATAATACACTTTCATGTTTAAAGACCAAGACGGTGGAAAGGAGAGAATGGAGAAGAACAAATGGAAGATGTTTGAGCGAAATAGTTGAGAAAGTATTTAACAGTTGCTATACAAACATTTCTATTACAAAAATTGAAATTAAGCATAAACGTTTGGTTAGAGTGGCCCTTTAGACAAAATGTCTTTGGATAATGCGTATCTAATGAATATACAAAAGAAAATATGAAACACGAGAAATCATGATATATATCCTATAGAAAATATAATTTCGAAGCTTACCAGTTCTCAGGTTAATTGTTTCAATTTCAAAAGGAATTTTAGTATTTTTGAGAAAGATGACGAGTGCACGGGCAGGCTGTGAGCGAAGATCGACGTAAACCTTGAGCACCATGATGAATCTTGATCGTCAGAGCAGAACCTAAGACTGTGTGTTCTTCAGCAATGATGGTCAGTTCAGAAGTGAATGGACTCAAATCTGAATGCATTATAATGTAGTCCTAAGTTTATATCGCGGCGGATGGGGGGGGGGGGGGGTACTCACATATTAGGACATACGGGGGTGTGTCGCTCTAATGGGTCACTTTTTCACACAAAAAAATCCCTAATTATGGGTCCCACTTTTAACAAAAATACCATTAAAAACGGGTCCGTCTTTTCAACATTTCGGGTTTCTGCCATGCAAACACCCGACAAATACCCGACAATTCTGAACAATTTGTCTTTTCTTCGAGAAAAATGAGCCCTAATAATTGGTAGGGGTTTCGAGGCTTGACCGGCACACCCCCTGTTCTAGCTAATTGACCTTTATACATTTTTGTTTCATTTGTCTCAATTTATTTGTTGAGGTCGAAGGTCCGTTCTAGATAATACAATAATCTAAAGAGCACTGTCAATGATTGTGTGAGGAAAGTGTTTGTTATTGATTGTCTTTGGACCCTGAATCGTAATGCCTCGGAATTGTGAACCTTCGGTAAACTATATATATAGGCCCTTGATCTACCTCCCCCACTGTTTGCCAACAATGTTATCATCTAAACGTCAAGCTCGTCTAAAGCTAGGTCTCTTTTTTCAACATCTGATTAATACTGCGTCCAGATTTCTCTCTTCATTCCGATTTTGTCTGTAATTGTCAATTCTTAACGAATCTTAGATTAATATAAGATTTTCAAGTTTTCAAGTACATGTAAAACTTTACAATATGTTTGCACTAGGCTCTTTCCACCATCATCCCCCCCCCCGATAATTCACCCTCAAAACAAAAACAAAAAATAAGAGAAAAATTAATGATGAGAGCCCGATGAGAGTAGTCAATGGTTATTACTCGCAATTGACCATCAATATACCCAAATTGGTATCTCATTTTCATAATAGACTCTCTACATACATACATACGAAGTAAATGAGACAACCGTATACGAGACAAGAATAAATTGAATTCTCGATCATACGGCTTCATCAGGAATTGATGAATTTATTCAATTTGTTCAATCAACAGCATCATAGAAATGCAGTGCGCCAAATGCAAAGACGCAGCGTTAAAAAGCAACGAGCTTAATATTATAAGCGCGAAGCGCAAAAGTAGCGACCTGCAACATCAGACAATCCTGGACAGTGTAAACATAGATGAACTCTGTCACGAATTCGTGATGAGATCGGAGAAAAGGAGAAAGATTTTCGGACATTAGTATGACTTATAAGATAGTTCACTACTTGTTATGTTGTTTCCGTTCACCCTTTTTAAAATTCACGTCATTGTATCTTTATTTTTTATTTTTTTCACTCATTTTATTTCCTGATATTTCCTAAAACATTTTTCATTTTTGGAGAAAGATTATTATGTCACAACCGTATTTTTGTTTTTATTGAAAAGCTGACGTATGCCTATGTCACTGGCGTACTGGTTGGTTCAATCCCCCAATAAAATCCAACCATTACTTATTTTCAATTTCATACAAGTGATTTATAAATGTTCGTGTTATCACATGATTTACAACAAAATTCGCGTTTCTCCATTTCTGTTGCAAACTGACACATTCCCGAATAGCCAGAAAAGCATATATTTCGTATAGTCACTAATGGGCCTAATTAGTGGCCGTTAAAGGGATAGTTGAGTTCTGTTGCAGAGGGCGCTACACAAAATGATAGTTTTGTGAGATAATGAAAAACTGAGTATCAAATTTGAAAGAACATAATATTTAAATGACAAAATCATCTTTGTTTGATCAAAATCGGTTCAGAGACGGCTAAAATATAACGATTTCTAATACCTGTGTACCACCACAAATATTAGATATTTTGAAAAATTTGAAAAAAACGAAATAACGCTTTTTACGTCGTATTTCAGCCAATGCCGATGTTGGCTTTTTTTATTGACATTTTCGTGTTGCTTATATTACGCACAACCAGCCGGCCCATGTATTGTTATTTTTTATTAAATAATTAATTAACTGTTACCGTGTTTTTTTTTAAGTGGAGCTGAATTGGTATGCTCGTATTGGCTAAATTTCACACATTTTGGGGTCTAAAATTACCTTCATAGCAATTTTAGGTTATAAAAGGGTACTAAAAATGTCATAGATAAGAATAAGAACAATAACCATGCACTTTGAAGGCATTTGCGGTCTGAAAACAGAACTCAACTATCCCTTTAACACTAACTGTAGTATACAATTCCTTTCCAGAAGCTATTGCGACAAGCACTGCCAGGAGATAACATGCTACCCACCACTTGGGCTGTGCATGCAAAGATTTGCGAACGAACGTTCCATACGTACATCATGTGGGGCAACTGAATTCAGACTAGGATTAAGAGTTATAATTAAATGAAACGTCAAAGTACACGATACAACGTATCATCTTCTCTTTCTAATAATTTAATGAAACGGTAAAGCTTCCGCGCTTGGCGCTGGATAGGCGAAAATGAATACAGAAAAGGATTAAGAGTAATAATTCATTGAAACGTCAAAGCTTCCGCGCTTCGCGCGGGAGGGCGGGGGCGAATTGCACTCAGACAGGGACACGATACAACGAATCGTCTTCTTTCTCTAATAGTTAAATGAAACGTCAAAGCTTCCGCGGTACGCGCGGAGGAAGGGGGACTTGATTCAAACATTAAGGATTAAGAGTCGAGAATGGTACATCGAATCGCCTTATTTCTTTAATCATCGAATGAAACATCAGAGCTTCCGCGCTACGCGCGGAGGAAGGGGGACTTGATTCAAACATTAAGGATTAAGAGTCGAGAATGGTACATCGAATCGCCTTATTTCTTTAATCATCGAATGAAACGTCAGAGCTTCCGCGCTACGCGCGGAGCAAGGGGAACTTGATTAAAAAAAGGATTAAGAGTCGAGAACGGTCCAACGAATCGTCTTTTTTCTCTAATAATTTAATGAAACGTCAAAGCTTCCGCGCTTCGCAGGGGGGGGGGGAACTCCCCCTCCCTGTACCCAACCCCCCTAGGGAACGCGCTTCGCTTGCTTACTACCACCCCCTAAAGCTTCGCTTGCTTACTACCACCCCCTAAAATGAAATCCTGGCTACGCGCTTGGGGAAGGGTGCAACCTGCCACACGATTCAACCTCTTGGTTGCTTTGATCCATTGCCGAATTTTTTTTGGCACCTATCATCCTCCCCCCCCCCCCCAACCACGGATACAAATCGACACCCTTGGTCTTGGGCAAGAGATGTGATGTGTCATATGTGGGGATTCCCAGTCCACGATTGAGATCCTACTTCAACTTTTCCAAACAATCTGGGGAGCGAGAAAGATAAACAACTAGGCAGTGATGTTGCTAGTTGGGAGAAAAAGTATGGGTTACCTTATCTATTAACTTGAATGTATGCAATTCGCATTCCAAATATAAGAATACATTTGTTCGTAAAACAGGTGAATGAAATAATTTGTACTGCATTGGACTTATATTTAATTTTATTTTGCAATTTTAAGAGCGGCGCCGTCGCCGTAACGATTCAATTAAGAATGTTATAATATCAAAACAATAATCATTAATTTGTATTTGAAGTACTTATACTACGTCTCGGGTGGTAAACAGCCTCATTTAAAACTTCCTCAAATATTTCATTGTTTGCAATACGTTATCTAGCTGAGTCTAGGTCATATTACTTTCGTCTCCATTAACCCAATACTAAACTCAGAAAAAGGTTGCATACATTTCTTTCCTTTCAATTTTTCCTCCTACCCCACCCACCCCACGCGTGTAATTACTATGCATCACTGCAATGGCGTAGCATGGGCCCATGAATTTAGGGGGCATTGTGGTGGGAGGAAGGGAGTCAAAACCACATCTGTCAACCACATCAACCATGTGAAACCAAGAAATGTGAGAGAACATGCAATTAAGGCCATCGTGAGGGGTACAGGTAACCCTTGCCTACTGCAGCTACGCGACGCAAAACTTAATGCGTACGTTGCTTTGTGTTCGTAACCTAGCTGATTCCTGTACTGAATTCAAATGTGAGAATAGTCACACTTGAGTTGAACAGTGTTCCGTTGCGCATCACCATCCTTTGGTGAAGGACTTCATGACTGAGGATTCACAAAAATGGTAAGAACTGACGGCAAAAAAAGAAAATGTTTTATATATACATGACCATATGATCTATTTCGTGTGAATACTAATCGCAATGATGAGTCTAACAGTTGTTTTCATTCTGTACGAAAAAGGGGTGAAGTGTAAAAGTCGTTGTCCATCTTGCAGAAAAAGCTTGAAGTCTAGACTTCACGATTGTTAGGTGTACAATTTATGAAAAACTAATGCTTTTATTTTCTTTTAAACTTAATATTAGTTCAAAATACCACCACTCTTATCAATAGTCAGTTACTGAACTGGCCACGAAATTAGTTTACAGGCGCAAAGTCGTGTCAGACACTCTGCCCAACAGTGTCTGCACTTTGAGACCATTCTGACGGCATTTTGCATCTAGACTGCTCCTTATTTGACACAGCCAGAGACTCGAAGTACTTGAGTCTGCTTATGGCTTTATGGATTGTGGCAAAGTGTTACAATTAGAGTCTGTCCCTGTATTATAAACCCGCCTTGCCGTGGGCTGCAGGGGAGGGGGGGGGGGGGGGGGGGGGGGGGGGGGGGGGGGGGGGGGGGGGGAAAGCACATTCTTGAAATTGTGTACCAAGGGAGACCGATCCCCCTTGGGTTGAAAGGGAGACACGTGATTGCCTACATCTGCATGCTAGTCGAGATGATCTATGATAAGATAAGCGAAATAGATCCTTAGATAATTTATTATGAAAGAGTTTCATCAGACCTCTAAAATCATCATGATTTATTTTGTAAACCCGTTTCTAATTTTACAGACCAGTGTATTAAATGTTCGTTGGAAGTGCGTATATGGCACGGTAATCTTTCTTGCTGCTGGTATGTACCCTACTCCTCAAACATAACATTTCAAACCATATTACAACCCTATCTGAATGATTGTTAGCTATATATTTCCAGAATTATTTCATATGCTCATGCTTAATATTCGTCATTATTGTTCTTAAAGGGTCCATTACATCGAATTACAAATGTATTCATGTTGGTGTGCAGTCCTGCATACATCATATATGTTGATATGTAAACTTCTGAATTTGTTTCATAGATTCTTTAAATATTTTTTGAATTATTTGTTTTTCAAACTTGCTAAGCTCCACCCAAAAAAAACTCCAGATATCATTCCCCTTGTGACATTATCTGTCAGTCATCAATGAGCTCACTTGGGAAAGTGGTATCTTTGCCGAAGTCAACCACCTACAATAGCAACGAACAAGTTGCTTTGTCAGACATGCTGTGGCAATGATGACAAAGGCAATGATGATGTATTGTACATAATTATGTATGGAAGCATGCAACTCTATTATGAACGTGTGCTAAGCTGGGGGTAAATTACATACCATTGTCTATTCTAGAATATTAGTTTAGTCTGAAATGTCTGACATAGCAACTTATGTGTTGATATTATTTGTGGTATTGAAACAGGTGGTTACATGCCACTTTCTCAAGTTAGCTCCAACAGGAATACACTTGTATTTTGATTTCATGGGCCCTTTAAACGGTGGTCATATTTTCTTTGTATTCAGAAATCTTTGTGCCGCCTTTTTTTGTCTATTTAATCACCTCGAATACACTATCAATCTTATTTCTATATGTGTGGTGCGTATGTTTCAAAGATACATTACAGATGTTTATTTGTGTTTATTTAAGTATACATTTAATCTAGCTGCGTAGATAAATACGATTCCAGATGAAAAAGAGCAATGTAGCGTGCAGTGGCATAACTATCCATGGGGCACATGTGTTGCATTCCGGAAAAGAAAAGGGAGGAGAGGGGAAGAACGTGAAAAGAAGGTGACATCATTTTATCCACAACAGCTGGCCTTGTTTATTTACATTTCACAAATATAATACAATAGGGGCCCCTAGTTTCCAATTGTCAGTACCCCCTCAATCCACCATTTTATGGGGGGGGGGGTGTCATTATTCTTATTCTCCGTATTGTTTTTGTCATTACTGTTATTATTATCATTTCATTCGTATTAATACCTCACTGTTATTATTAAGATGATTTTATTGTTGGTGGTATTCGTTTCATCATAATCATTATCACCACCATCACCACCATCACTATCATCATATCTTTATCATCGTCAACATCATTATCATCATCATCATCATCATCATTCTGGCACACAGCTTTACCCGCGCCATTATATGCAATGGATAGGAGACAAACCTGCCACAAGAACCCGTTTGGACTCAACTACACCTTACCAATGTTCAACGAGTGTCTGCAGAAGCAACACACCAACGGCAGTATGGTACAGACGATTCCGAAGCTCATCCCTGTTCCGATGGCGTCTAACGGTTGCTTCAGACGGAAAGGAAAGTTAGGAATTCCTCCCGGATACAGAACATGCAATTTTCCTGGTAATCATTTAGACCCCACCTTTTTTGTAACTTAAAAGTAGGCGTTATTTATTAGGACACTCGATTTTCGAAGTTGAATTCTATGAAGGGTTCATAATAATGGAGTAATTCCAGGCCCGGTGGTTTATTATCCCCAAAATGAAATGGGATTTACAACTTTCAAAAGCGTTGGCTGTCCACTCCTATGGTTTGTTCTTATAAAGGTCCATGATTTCGAAAATGATGTAAGGTTTCATAATTCTGAAAATGGAATAGGGTTCATAATCTTGAAGTTTCATAATTCCGAGAATAATATAGTTTTCCAAGCCGTTATATTACATTTTCGGATAAACATTTGATACTATAAACTCATGCATATTCCTAATTACGAAATTTCGGCTTAATGAGTTTTTGGGGAAACAGTACGTACATTGGGGGAGGAGGGATGGAGGGGGAGGGGGAGAGGGAGGGGGGGGTTCCTTCTCTAAACCCCCGTGCTCAAACCAGTAAAACTCACATAGAAAAAAAACATGGACCTCTCTCCATCTATATGTATATACCCATCCAATTAAAAGGGGGGAATCCATTCTGGTATTAAGCTGGTTTTAATGGAAGCATGCAATTGAAAGGAACCGGTCACAGAAAATTTCAGCAAATTCCGATTAAACATAAGAAAGTTATGGATTTTCGAATTTGCGACCAATCAAACGCAAATTGGCAACACTGTGACGTCTCTCGCGAGCTCCTCTCCAGTTTGATAGGTCTATTAGATTAAACAAAACAAATGTCATTTTCCTTTTTGTTGATAGCGGAAAAAATTCTTCCATACAGAGGCTGAATGAAACCAGGTTTGCAATTATTATATTGAGGGTGCTTTTATAATTGAAAATATTTAGTACAAAACAAATGGTGTTTCATAAAATGTTGAGAAGCGCTGGTTAAAGTGGTCAAAACTCCATTTCCATCACGTTCCTACACCCTATTATCAATGAATTACCCCGTTACCTTGCACACCTCACGTTTAGGGTTCTCTCAGACTTTTGTTTGCCTCTCATTACGGGGCAAAAATGCATTTAAGATGCAAAGTACGTACTACAAATAGAAGGAATTACCTTTTTATTACAACAAAGAGGAAATTTACTTTTTCTTTGTTGTACCTCTTGCCAATACAAAGTATCTATATACCGGCGTATTTGGAGGAGGAGCAAGGGGAGCAATATTTGTCCCTCCTGATATTTTTCGACCTAAGAAAAAGTAACAAAAGCAGCTAAGTTGTAAACAGTATACTAGTAGATAGCCGGGTGTGGAATAATGTGGTTAGCTATAGTAACATTGCACATGGAAACGCATGAAGTGAAGACATTTTTGTTTGTCAGGGGGGGGGGGGATGTTTCATGAAGACATATACATGTATGACCTAAATTTGTACTTGAACTATGACAGGCCGTTCATGCCACCGGTTGCTCTCACCATTTTTATCAAGCGATGTGCATATCGTGATCACAAATCGAATTTACATTTTTGATGGTTCATGGTTGAAAAAAAAAATTCATTAATTTGAAGTTGTACTTAAGAGTTGGACGTATACTATGATGGACAGTTTATGCGCCTACAAATTCTTGAACCTGATATGAAATCAGAAGGAAAATTACCCCCAAAATTATGATTTTTAGATACAAACATTTCTTTGACAATGAACTATACAAGAATGTAAAATCTATAGATTTATGACCACGATTTGAACGTCCCTTGAGAGTCCAATGCCAGGAATGATTAAAGCAAACCGTGGCATGAACAGCCTGCATGACCCTCAGAAAGTGAGTTCTAAACGAGAACAAACTGTATCGCAGTAAAAACAGATATTATGCCCTTCTGCTGCAGAAGCTTTGATACGCCATTGGTAGCATGTCAGAACATTACAAAACTTTAAAATAATAATAAGCTTCCCTCGGGAAGGGGTCGTCAGACCTTCAAATTCAAATTCAAATTTCCTTTAAGCTAATGGAACGAACTTTTAAATAACTACTGACTGTGACCGTACATTACAATGAATATAAAACTGATACAACTTTTCGTCTGGAAGGGGTCGGCATACCTCTGCAAAAACAAATAAGAAATATCCAATTTCGCTCGGAGAACAATCTAGGTGTATCACCTTTACAGTGTTCACTGGTAATTCAACTTATTTAAGAACTTCATTTACAATTAATAGTCATAGGAGACAGTGAACTATAAGGGTTCTGGAAAAATTACCCTCTGGACAATCACCCCGACCAATACCAGCGGGACAATCCCCCCCCCCCTCCGAGGACATATTGCCCCCGAAAAATTACCCCCTGGACAATCACCCCTGCCAATTACGAAGGAGACAATTATCCCCCCAAGGACAACCACCCCCTAGGACAATTACCACCCCCAGGTATGTTGCCCCTGAAAATTACCCCTTGGACAATCACCCCTTCCCCCGCCCCAGGTCTTTGGTAATTGTCCATGGGAGGAGGGGGGGGGGGGGATAACGGTGACCCCAAGGACCAAAACAAACATCTGATTTGTGACTTCCTTTTAATAAACGGGGGGTATTTGTCCTCGGGGATGGTTGTCTTTGGTTGTCCTTGGGAGAGGACATTTTCCTAGCGGTCATTGTCAGCGGTGGAGGGAATTGTCCACAGGTGGAGGGGGGGGGGGGGTTTATTCTTGACTTAGGGGGACCTTTCCGGGGGAAATAGTCCTTGGGTGTGGTTGTCCTTGTGAGTAGTTTTCCGGCAGGTATTTTTCCGGGGGATGATTTTACAGGGGGTAAGTTTCTTGATATGAACTATAAGGCCTAGGTCTGCACCTCGTGGACGCAAAAATTGAATGAATGAATGAATGATTGATAGATTGATTTTATTCAAGTATAAGTACATGTTCATTTACTGATGGAATTATAATGAGAAAGAGAATACAAAAATACTTATAACGCTGAAAGGTGGCAGTGTCTTATTTTCATTTCCATATAGTTCATTTGAAGTCAAAGGTTTTCTGTTTGATTGAGTATGCTATAAAAAAACAAGACCAAAACATGCTCACCCGTCTTACAGACATACGCATGAAAACACACACGCACACACTTTTTTTTTTAAAAACAATTTTGTTTTATTTCTCAAAATGTGCAATACAAACCATAACATACAATTGAATAAAATAAACGTGTTCAATATTGATGCTTTTACATAAACATAATTAAACACAAACTTATTTGCAGTATATATAGCTTAGCAACAAAGTAAACGTAAAAGTACCTAAACATAATATGTCAATTGTAAATGTTATTCACTTATATACAAAAAAAAAACAAATCTGGAGATAATTTTACTAGAACAATCCTGCCCCCTCCCTGCCCCCCTCCATCACACAAACATACTCACGCACCCACACACATACTCACCCACCCACCCCCCCACACACACTACTCACTCAGTGGATGTCTGCTAACATTCTCAACTCAAGAAACATATACTAAATAAGTTATCCAGGCCGCAAAATAGAGTAACCCTTTTAACAGGCTCACGGTGGAGAAGAAGAAAACAATCTTAATTAATCTTAAGCTGCTCCCACTTTAAGAAATGTGATCCCAGCTTTCCCATTTTAATTGCTATTTTCTTTTCCTCATCCCTATACTAAATGTTTTTTTTCTTCATCTTTTCTAAAGTTGGTACTCGCCCCCCCCCCGATCTTGACAAAAATGTAACATACTTCACCATGAAAATGATAGTATTACACATTTTTATTCTATATGAACTTCCTACCAACCCAACAAATATATCTCGCCATTCTAAATCTTTAATTTCATCTAACTCAAAAAGTTGTATTAAAGCCTGCCATATCCTTTGAACGCTTCCGCAAGATAAAAATAAATGTTTCTATGTTTCTATTTCCCGCTTACAAAACGAACATAAATTATCACCTACAAAACCAAATCTATGAAGATGCTCATTAGTGCATATGGCTCCATGCAATAATTCAAATTGAAATTCTCGTTGTTTTCTAATGAGTATAGTAATTTTTGGTCTAATAAATATTTCTTTTAATTCTTTATCTATAAAATCATAATCATTTTGCCCATCCCTTACCTGCAAATCATACGTTTGTTGCAGTGCTTTGATAAAATAATCATAAATTGTTCTTGAACCCACATCCACAAACTGTATTTTTTTACTAGAAATATGGAAATAAGTATTAAAGCTTATCAAATCAACCTCGAGGAATTATAGTAACCCTGAATCATCCTTCCATAACCTGGGTATCGCATCATAAATTTCAATGATCATAAGCAAATTATTACCTTTCATACCGAGGTTCATACAATAATTAACAGACTTAACATGGCCTTTCTCAACCAAGTGATTCAGTTGAACAATCCCTCTTTCAAACAAGTATCTATCAAATATACTTTTCCATTTATACATATATTCCGATTATTAAAAATAATTGGATGAATATAACCCTCCAAATATCTTAAATTACTTGTCTCTTGCCATGCTTGAAACATTTCCATATAGTATGGTGGAATATCTAAAACGAGTTTAATCTTTTTTAATTCATAATCACATAAAAAAATAAATCTACCACCCACAAACTGTAAGCAATGATCGAAAAACAATTTCCATCCCAAATTTTTTCTCTCCATATAAAAGACGTTTAACACACGCACACACCCACACACGCACGCACACACACACACACACACACACACACACACACACACAAACTAAGTTTCTTTCCGTTATCTTTAATAGATTGTGACAAGAAGCTCTGTGAGAACGGCTGGTGCGAGGAGACTATGGAAAGCTATCTGTGCCACTGTTCACCTGGTTTTCAAGGGAAACATTGCAATGAGCGTAAGAACAATGAATCAACAAATTTGAGTTCCGTTAAAGGTTTCTAAAACATAATCAAAATATGTTGTGAACTTTCATATTTTTTTAATGCCATGTGAGGAATATCATATAACAGTAACCCTAATAGTAGCGATGTTCAGGGGCGGCGATCCCGGGGGGGGGGGAGGGGGGATGGGGGGGGGGAGGGGGGCACGTCCCCCTCGATTTGTGTAGGGGGGATCGTCCCCCCCCCCCCGGAAAATTTGAAAGCATATGGCTCCGATTGTCTCATTTTCGCTCGCTCGATCACTGCAGCACAAACATAGCTCGTTCGACGTCACTACCAAACTAGCCAATCAGCTGTCAATGCCGTCATATTGCATGCGGCGGCAAATATATTTTGTGAAATTATCGAGAAATTGACTATTTCCAATTGCAAACTAGTTTTATTTTTGGATGGAAAAGCAGCCATTGTTATCTTGACATTCATTGAAGTAATCAGAATAGGGTAAGTTACTTCTCAGATGATTCAAGAGGTCCATTTTGTAGATAATTGTTTAATTTCTTAGAATGTTCCACTGTGTTGCAGGGTACCGGTGTATGCCATTGGGTGTGATGTGTTCGCGCGCTATAAGTACAGGCCACCGCGCCGTCGGGTGTAATTCTCGTACTAATGTAGGTGCAAAGCTAGAATGGCTACCACGCCCACTTCCCTCTCTTTGCATTTCTGAACATTCCTTTCCTTCTCAATACAATAACTTTCACCTGCCTAAGTTATTCAAACCATACCGCCTCGCCACTTCCATTACGTAATCATTAAAAGGATCCGCATATACAACATTTTCCTGCTGTAAGTTGTAATGCAGGAAAATACAAATCTCCCTGGTATACCTTACAGTCCAAACGATAAATATGTGCCTTTAACGAAGCAGGCGACAATCGGCGTAGCAGACGACACTTGATAGTAATTTGTATGTGAGATTGCTTTGCTAAACATAAATTACTTTGTTAATAAATATCAACTAAAATTTCTTTTACATTTCTTTAAACCATCATTTAATATTTAATAATTCATGAGTGAGTAAAAGAAACATACCAAACTATATAATTATATGAAATACTTGGTGGCAATTAGGGGAGTTTGACGTGATGACCGATTGCACCCCTCTGTTAATAACCGAATAGTCCATGGTGTGTCATGAATATTCATGTTTTGCTTTAATACCTCGGCTAAATGTTTGCTTTTACTAAATTGAAAAATTACGGTGGGGGGGTTGGATGAAATGGACATAATGAAATAGGCAGAAGTGATCTATGATAATTCATGCTTTTTATGTTTCGTGTGCTCGACCTATAATCTTCAAATCGCTTGGCAAACTGAGTCCAAAGTTATACTTGTTTCACATGTGTATTATGGGCAATGACGAGCTTGCAACCTATTTTGAAAAATTACGGTGGGTGAACTTTCAAAAGTCAATGAGACATGAGGGCTCCAATGAAAGAGCTAGTGATAACGTACGTCGGGGTGGATGTGCTTTTCGTTTAAACAAAAAATGAATTTTTAACGATTTAAAAAAAAAAACGTCCACAGGCTAACACGTTAGGCTGCTGACCCTGACCATGCTCTGACGATAGGGGGCGTTGTGAAATGAGACTAAACGGACCAATATGAGTGCAAAAAAATAATGTACAGCAAATACTGACTAAAGACTGCAACACACTATTAAGCTTTGAAGGGCCCAATAGTGCAGCGTTTAGACAAATAAAAATGCAAACATCTCCTGGCTCGGGAGCTATGTTCCCTCGCATAAAATCCTTCAAAATGTACTAGTAAATATTATAGAAAAGTGAAGTGTCAAAAAAGTACATTGTTTGTTTTTATACTATAGTTTTGCTAAGGAATATCAGTTTGTAATTCAACAAAACTTCAAACCTGTGAGGGGGTACTCACCTTAGTCACCTTCACCCTCTCATTCACTATGCTCAATCATTAGGGCTTGGGGCAGTCCCCGCTCCCCCTCCCGATACAATTCTAACGTGATTTATTTCTAATTCGATATCAGTGACTAATTTACAAATGTTGCTGAAGTGGCATGGTTTTCCCTGAGCTTCCAGGGGCTCTGTCCCCTGTACCCCACCAAGGGCCCTAAGGTGGGCCACTGAATGCTCAGCTGACCATAAATAAATGCCTAAAACACCTGAGCTTCCGGGGGCTCCGCCCCTGGACCACACCAGGGCCCTAAGCGGGCCACTGGATGCTCATCTGACCATATTCAAAAGCCTAAAACCCTGAGCTTCCGGGGGCTCCGCCCCTAAACCCTACCAAGGGCCTAGGGCGGCCCCTGGATGCTCACCTGATCGTAATTTAATGCCTAAAACCGCTGGGCTTCTCCCCCTGGACCCCACTCCGATTAGTGACCTGCTTGCAAGTGTCACAAATAAGGTATCAAAATATGCTCATCTGACCCTTATTAAATGCCTAAAAACTCTGAGCTTCATGGGGCTCCGCCCCTTGATCCCCGCCGTGAATTTGCCCCTGGACCCCACGCCAATTTACGCCCACTTGCTTTGCTATATATGATCGCAAATACTTTAGCCCCCCCCTCCCACTTTGAAAAACGTTCCGCGGGACCTTCATGTAAGAGCGGTCATGATGCGGATTTTTTTCTCCCCCCCCCAAAAAAAAACAAACAAAAAACAAAAAACAAACATGTTTTTGCTTATTACGTCACTCCTTCCTCGTTCCTCGCATCTCGTCCCCCCCCCCCCCCCCCCCCCCCCCCCATGAAGAGAAATCGCCGCCCCTGGCGATGGTATATGGTTTAGAAAGTTTGAATGTGCAGAGAGTAGAAGAAGGTATCTTGAGGAGAAGAAAAAAAAGAGCATTGAGGCGAAAGATGCGTAGTATGAAACTGTTGTCTGATAAAAAGAACATGAGTGAACTCAAGGAAAGATTAGGTCATTTACCTGGTTTTCGATTTTATTTCTTTATAGATTTTATTTTTTTAATACTGGCATTTTTGTTCCGCCTTCTCGCTTGTCCCCCATTTCCCTTGATTTATCCCTAATATAAAGAGAGTGTATTCTTTCTAAATTATTTTTCTTCAAACATCATGGAATTGGAACGTCTCAACATTTTCTATAGCCTCGTTCGGACGGAGGCAATTTACCCCGGGTTAGAGATCGTGTTAAGAGCTATTCGGGGTGAATATGGTGAGGTAGGTGTAAAGTTGGAGTAGTGACCGTCTGAACGATGGTCGCGTTAGCTACGCCTACATTTACCCCGACCGTTTTAATCCTGGATTTAGCCAGGAGTAACTCGCTAACTTACACTCGGGGGTTTATGCAGTGGCGGATCCAGGGGGGGGGGGGCCGGGGGGCCCGGCCCCCCCCCCCCCTTGAGAAAAAAAATCATGTAAAATTACGCGATTTTTACCTTTTTGGGGGGTTGGGCCCCCCCCCCCCCCCCTGGCGCTCAAGGGGGGGGGGGGTGTAAATTTCAAAATTTTCGAGGACCAAAAAAAGAAAAGAAATGTGCTCACTACCCCCCCCCCCCCCCCCATGCAGTGCAGTCTCTGCAGCCTCCGCACGGAAATCATACGGAGCCTGTGCAGTTTCCGTACAAAGGTTGCACGGAGAAGGCGTGGTGACTGTGCAGGAGCCGTGCCGTTTTAAAGCGTTTTTTTCGCCTCCATATTCACCGAAAAAAATGATCGTGCGTTTGATGCACACTGTAGGGCGTGGAATCATCACAAAGAAAGAATTGTGGTAGTGATAACAATTATGTTAATAATACTAATACTAATAATAATAATAATACAAATATTAATATTAATATAAATAGTTTTAAATAGTTATAGTAATAACATTACTAATATAAATATATGAATTTTAATTAGAATGGGAGTATATGTGTGGTTGTGTGTGTGTTTGAGGATAGTTGTTGGTGGAGACTATCATAACAAAGAAAATCTTTAGCAAAGTCAGAATTTGAATTTGAATTAAATTAAAATAAACTCCAATCAACTGAACTAGACTTAAGTTCTGAGCAAAACAACTTCATAATAATAACTTAACCACATCCAAACAATCACAACTTGTAAAAATGCCACGATGCTACTCTCTAATAAAAGATTATTCTACTAAAATCGTATTTCCAAAAGACTAATTTGTTAATCTTTAGTCAAACAGGAAAAAGAGGCAGAAGGAGAGAGAGGGAGAGAAAGAGAAAAAAAAAGAGAGAGAAAAGCAAACAGCTCTATATCCTGTATCCTTGCCGATGAAAATACTGATTTTTCGGGGGTTTTAATAATCAAAAACAAAGTTTACGAGACAAAAATGACAAATAAGATTTCCACTATCACCAAGTTGATATTTTGTTTATTGTCAGTGATAATAAGCAATAAAGAAAGCAAAACATTCCAAGTGGGCCTCATTCCTTTGTATTCAGGGGGAGGTTGGTTGTAGAGATCATTTGTACTTCAGTAATATTTGGGAGAGGTATAGTATTTCTGTAAAGCGCTTAGAGACATTTCTATTAAACGCTATTTAAAAGCGGAATATTATGTATTATTATTATACAGCCTCACGACATGTACCAGCATTAGAAAAGTTTCGAAATTTGCTTTGTAAAAGTAGTTCTTGTAATACATATTTTCATAATTCTGTTAGCTGTAATGCAAACGGGCTGAGCAATGTTTGTATTAAAACGGTGGATCTCAAGTGACCCCTAGTGGGGTTATTTGTTAGGCATGTAGACCATTTTGCAATTCCAAAATGATTTTCAAATTAACGTGAATATCCACATATTTATCAATACATAGAAAATCGCACTTTTTGCATTTCAGATTAATTACTGCCAACAAGTGGCCCATTAAATGAACATGTCACGATTGGTGCCCCCTTGCAGTGGCGGATCCAGGGGGAGGGGGGGGGGGAAGGCAGCCCCGGGTAAAAAACGTGTAAAAACACGTTAATTTTAGATGCCCCCCCCCCCTGGCGCTCAAAGGGGGAGGGGGGGGGTTGTTTTTTCAAATTTTCGAGGGCCCCTCAAACAAATTAGTGCTCACTACCCCATCACTGAGCGAAATATTGGCCGGCACGATTTTCAATTTCAGCACACTAAATTTCAAATTTATTTCAATTTTGGCCCCCTCCCCTAAGAAATCCTGGATCCGCGCCTGCCCCATTGGTACCCATTAATACCCCGCACACCCCAAAAACACATCATTTGTTAGTTATCTTTTTTGTCGTTCTTCTTGTCCTTGATCTTGTTCTCCTTCTACTTCGTATTATGATCGTAATTTGTATTATTATTATCATTATGATCATCATTATTATCATCGTCATTTTTATTTTTAATTGCGTTCGGTGAATCTTGTGTCTCGACAGAAGCACCTTCAGTTATGACTGACTTCACGGACATGTCTACGATCATACCGGCCGAAATGGCGCAAGTCACCACCACGGACGGTGAGCATTTCATATTGTTCCCGTTGCACAGGAAGTTTCAATTTCCTGACGTAGGACCGTGTTATTTTAATCAAATCTAATCAAATCTAATCTAAATATTAATCTATAAGTATTATTTTATATACTGTGTCACCCTCATACGACGCGTCAAAGACGACACAGGTTACTAACGCAATCCTACGTCAAGTGAATGACACCTCCCGCTCAATGTCCGGCGTTACAACCGCTTTATGCCAAAGCGTCATTCTGTTGACGCATGGCTGCATCGGTGTTTAGTGCGCTGTTTGACGCACCATGGGAGAGTGACATTCAGGAATTGTCAACAAAATGAATAAAGTATGAACCATACAAGGGTCCTTTGGAATTACTGATTCACACTCTGTAGTCCTTATCTTTTGTTGCACTATATAGCAGCAATTAATGATCATAATAAAACGTAGATTATAGGCCATTTCAGTATAAACGTGTTTTTTTCTCTTATTGAGATGTTTTATTCAATCATTGTAAACCCTCCTAGTGCGCATTTTGGTATGATCCCTCCTCCTGTTACTTGTCAACTTAACATTTTCTTTACTAAGTTGTGTAAGTTTCTTGTTCAGGGCTCTCATCCACTACGTACGGTGCTCAAAGAAATCCGATATTACCTAGGTTATTATTTCTATTCGCTATGCTAGCGGTTCCGGAGCTCACAAAATTCAAGAGGTTCTTTCCTTAGAACCAGTCAGGTGCCAATTTGTTAAACCTTGTCGAATACATGACTGATTTAACATGCAAGACATGATATCTCCCTGTGTCGGAAGTAAACTTTGTCCAAGGAATAAGATGTAAGTACCAAGCACGGATCGAATCCGTGACCTTTTCCTGTGAGAGGCCGGTCCACTGAAAGGCAATTCTCTCAACTACGACACCTTTGTATTTCGTATCAGTTCCTAGCCTACCGTGTGACTGTGCTGAGATTCAGACTGGTGGACTATCCCATCTCAGTGGAGTATATTCCATCTATCCCGATGGAGTTGTTGATGATCCTCTCTTGGTTTACTGTGATATGGAAACAGACGATGGCCGCTGGACGGTGAGAAACGATTATAGCTAGCTTTTCATTTCGTATTAACCCCATTCAATATTAAAATAAACGCAAAGACCTTCTAGAAACAAGATGATAACTATTTTCGACAAATCAACCTTGCCCTGTGCGTCATCTATTAAATGCAGTATTACGTAATCCGAAAAAAAAATCTTTATGAAATATAGTTTCATTGACTTTTCAAAAGTGGATTGTGTTAAGAATCAACTCTAGGGCAATATATACCATATATCCCATTTCATTCATCAACATTTTTCACTCTCCACCTTGGTGTTAACGGGTACCTGATGCTTGCTGGGGTATATGGAAGGGCCCTCATGAAGAACAGAATCGATATTGGTTATTGATTTATATATTTTATTTTTTAGTCTTTACCATCGCATTCTTATTAGCCTCAAATCTAGACTGCGTATCCTTGTGACTGGAGCGAAATGTGGTAACATCCACTCTTCTTCGTGTTGCTACACTTTTCAAAAGTAATTCCATAAACATAGCATCTTCCATTCTTCTTCTCTCAAGTATTATTAATCTCGAGAAATTTTTCTCATTCTCTTCCTTTCTCCCGATAAATTTCTATCTTACTCTTTTTGTGTTTGTTATCTTTCCCCCTCTTCCTCCCCCTCTCTCTGTAGGTCTTCCAGCGTAGACAGGATGGTTCAGTTGACTTCTCTCTATACTGGTCCGAATACAAATCCGGTTTTGGCAATGTTTCCTCCGAGCACTGGCTCGGTAACGACAACATCCACCGTCTCTCCCGTAATAAGACATACGAGCTACGGATCGACCTCGAAGACTTCGATGGAAAAACGCGTTATGCCACCTACAGCAATTTCAGTATTGCAGACGAGGCATCAAAGTACACCCTGGCCCTTGGCAACTACTTCGGAGACGCAGGTATTTAATAGGGCGACCCCCTCCGATGTGTCGTGTACATGATGTTATTCACAAATATGGTTTCGTGTATCACTAAAGGCCCAGTCACACAAAGGGGACGCTTGAGTGTCGCACGGCCCGCGCATTGAAAATGTTGAATTTTTGCCAGTGTGTTGTCGTGCGTTAGATGTGCGTCATCCTTCGTTACTCGTACTTCGAGTGCGCTGGACCAACGCTGGACCAACGCTGGACCAACGCTATGCATTCGTCGTCATTCGCTGTGTGCGTTGGGATTTTTTGTGCATGCTCAAAAGTGTGCGCGGAGCTCGACGTATGAATGTAACCGCCGAAAGGACGCCAGACATATGCGCGGAGCGCGCTAGACCAAAGCCAGACATACGCAGAACACAAGCCCTGTATACGCGCAGCGCTAGCAACACGCTATGCATTCGGTGTCATCTCGCTAGCTTCTTCCAAATCCTGATAATGCGCCGGCCGTGTGTCGTCTTTGTTTGACTGGGCCATAACGTTATTAAACAGTCAGATCAATTAAGGCGTTTGTTTTCCGTTTTGTTTGTACATGAAATAAATGGAGGGGGGGTGGTGATTTCGTTTTAGACACATTGCAATGCACGGAATCACCGCAACAGGGTTCTGCAGGATATGTTTTACGGTAAGACGTGTACAGTAGACTAATTATACGGTAAGGCCTAAAATAAAAACTTGTTGTATTGCCGTTTCGTCGCCAAAACATGGGTCGGTCGGTCGGATTTTTTTTTTTTTTAAACCTTTTTTTTGTCGCCCTCTTTGGGCGGAAGTTTTTCAGATTTGAATGTTTTTGTGTTTTTTCTCGTTTTTTTATCGCCCTCTTTTGGCTGATATTTCTCAGTTTTTAATGCTTTATTACATGAGTTTCAGCGTCATCATTCCATTGACATGTTTTTCAACTCATAATTATCCATGGTTTGTACGAGTGAGAATTTTTGAATAATTGGATTTTATGCATATATATTCCATTTAAAGATACAAAATACATATTTTGTTTAATGCATTGATAAAAACAAATCTAAAAAACGATCAAAAAAAAATAAAAAATTTAAATGCCGACTGTAGATTTTCAGATTCTTGGGTCGGTCGCAAAGGGCAATACAAGTTTTTATTTTAGGCCTAATGCAATAAACAGGCAAATGCAACAATTCGGTAATATGGTTCATTGTAATACGGTCACAGGCCTTATGCCAGCACGGGTGGCCAACCTTTTAAGCTCAGGGCCACAGCTAACGATTGGCATAACCTCGGAGAGGGGGGGGGGGGGGACTCACATATTGAGACATACGGGGAGGGCCGCTCTAATGGGTAACTTTTTTTTTACAAATTATCCTTCAACATGGGTCCCATTTTTAACAAAAATACCCTATACATGGGTTTGACTTTTCAAATTTTTTTTAATTAAAAAAAAAATAAATTAATTCATGGTTTTTGCCATGCAATCACCCAAATTTAAAGAAAATGGGCTTAAATTTGAGAAAATATTCCGCCATAATGACCCTTAAAGGTAAAGACCAGTTTTGGAAACGTACCCCTCTGAAAAAATGAAATGGAAGCTTTTATTACCAATCATGTGAAAGAATATGTTTTGACTAATACGTGATCTTGCAAATTTTGCCGAGAAACCGCCTACTAATTGATATATTTTGTAAATTATTATATCTATTTGGACCTAATAGATATAACGCACATGTCGCGCATGTGTCGCATAGTCCCATATATATATATATATTTCTGTGTACAGTGCTTGTAACTTTTCCAAGACTGGGCCAAATTTCTTATCATTTTGATGATTCCAGAACCTTGCAGTACACCAATACTTATATGCTAGATGATCAACCTTTCTAATCGATTCCACAACGTTTCTTTCACAGTGCAATCGCATGACCATAACTGGTCTTTATCTTTAAAAAATGGGTAGAGGTTTCGAGGCCTCTAAACATTTGAGAGAATTATAAAACAGCAAAATTATAAATAAATCCAGAAATTGCGATCACCTTTACAGCTACTATAAATAGACAGATACAGGTACACTTCCACTCACACACAGAGATATTCACACTCCCCCTTTGTTTGGAATATTTTTTAAAAATCAATTTGTTCAATAGTATTTGTTTATTGATTCCAAACAATACACATAAATTTTAGAATTATTATATAGTTGTTTTTCCCTGACACGAATTAAAAACAATTTCAATACATAGATTGTACAATCAATGAAAACAAAAATGAAATCAGTTGTAACATAAAACAATAACCCCATCCAACCAAACACACTACTACCCCCCTCCCCACTATACAATTCCACCACACACTGTTGCTAGCCTCATCAGAATACCCCGAATTGCATACCAACACTCACACACATACCAACACACGCACACCCACACACGCTTACACACACATAACCATATGCCGACAGTTAAGAGATAATAAGATAGATGATATAGAGTACAATATCATTGGGAAAGAATACATAGCAAGAGAAAGAGAGAGAGAGAGGGGGGGGGGGAGTCAGTATTACAGCAGAAAATAATTAGAATGAGTAGGCATGGTAGAGAAATGAATTAAGATGGTGAAAAGAAAAGAGAAAGAAAGAATTGTAGGATTGGAGAGAGCTCATGAGATAGGAGAAAAAAAATTCGAATTAATTAATACATTTTATATATCTACTTAGCACGCATTAATATTGGTGAGATATAATCTTTTTATAGAAAATTTGAATTTTGAAAGAGTTGAGCTTTGCAGAATACTTTAATCAAGGCTGTTCCTCAATTTGATATATTTTACACGGAATGAGTTTGAGGCCATAAAAGTGGAAACCTTAGGTTGATAAAAAAGAAACCTTGCATAATGCTTTTTGCAGAAGCAAAGTTACCCACCCGCAAACACGCGCGCACAAATAATCGTTGATATTTGGTATGTGTGGCATGATTATTTTGTTAGGGATGTTATTTGGATTTGCAATGGCCGAATCAATACACAAATCCCAATTGTGTTATTCAAACATCACATAAGCAACTTTGGCGCAAGTCGATTTTTGCACTCTTGCTTACAATGCCTGCTGTTCTTCCAAGCGTGAACACATACAACACAGAAATGATACTAAATGATTCGGGGTAAAAACACTTTTTCATAAGATGTATAATAATTTACTGTTCATAGATAATTCTTTTAATAATTAGCAACTGTCTAGGTGTAAACTTTTTTTTGACTCACACTGTATACAGTAGACACAGCATTCACCAACGAATGGACGGACGGGCGGCTTCATAAAATACAAACACACGGCCTCAAGTCGAGTAAGGAGAGATCGTATATTGAACTAATTTATATCATGTGAATACTATAAATCGATTTCTCATTTCTATGCAGGTGACAGTATGTCGTATCACGCTGGTGGTCTGTTCAGTACACGGGACCGCGATCATGATAGAATTTTATATGGAAATTGTGCCAGTCATTATAAAGGAGGCTGGTGGTACAAAGGATGCGGTTCTGCTAACCTCAACGGCCTGTACCTGAACGGTTCAACCACAATTGCGCAGCAATCAGGCAAGGGTGTGTTCTGGAGTCACTGGCTCGGTATTAGACGCTCCCTCAAGAAGACGGAGATGAAGCTTCGCCCGACGTAAATAACACAAGCCTGATGTGATAAGAAGGTGTCGGATTTACGCGGGGTTTGAAAGCGCACTTAAGAGCATCGCACTTTACATTTTGTATTTTATCACACACAGCTTCTCAGCTTTCTTCACTTTGATAAAGATAAAAGTTCAAGCACCCTCAAAACAGTGTTTCTCATATTCGTATCAGTTTAATATGAAGGAACTTACGCCGTGTTGCTGTAATAAGTGTTCACGGATATTCACTTAAATAAAGAAAATAATCCTACATTTTCGAAGGTTATTCGCGGATTGAGCACTCTACTCTTTCTTACGTACGTTTAAAATATGCATTTAAAATACTGATCATCATATATATTTACATCAATTTACATTTTACACATAATATAACAGACGAAAGTAATTAAATGAATGGTCATATCCTTAGCATTTCTTGAATAATTCGTCAATAAAAAACTTTGCTTATTTGCTATGTAATATTGTATTTTTTAAAAATTAATAAACAGACTTTTACTATTTTACTCTATAACATCATTAAGATTTTGGATATACATTATGTATATTACGTATTGGCCTCGATTTAACATTAAGTTTTATATTAATATTTATCAGCTTATGAAAGTAATTATAACATAAGTTTTCAATAATTTTCCTAAAAATTCGATCCTTATAGAATACAATCCAAAAAAACATGAAAAGTTGTTTCTGTTTCTATATATCAAACTGTTCATTGTCTAATAAACGCCATCTGCACAGATCCTGTTTAGATTTCATTTCACTTCATTTATTTATTTAAACACGGTAACTCTCTCAGCCTAAACGGTTGTTTTTCAGAATCTTGAACATTGTTACTACTAAAATATAAACACGTATCGTCAGCATACATTAATACCTTAGAACTCTTCACTGCAGTTGGTAGGTCGTTCACATATATTGAAAAAAGCATGGGTCCTACAATAGTACCTTGCGGTATTCCGCATGTAAGTTCCTTAGAATTCGAGCTTATACCAATCATTGTAATAAATTGCTTTCTCCTTCAAACCTTCAAACTATTTGGTAACTTTTTCAGACATACCGATTAAACGTATTTTTGACAGAAGGATGTGATGATAACTGTAGTCAAATGCTTTTTGTAAATCGAGCATAACAATCCCTGTTGTGCACCCTTTGTCTATAATATCAAATAGATCTTCTGTGATATTTAAAAGTGTAGAAGTCGTTGAGTGCATTGGCCGAAACCCTGACTGATTATCACAGAGTAAGTTGTTGTCATTTAAAAATATAAAATATCTGCTTGAAAACAATTTTTCTATCACTTCTGCTAGTACGAGAATAACCGATATTGGTCTGTAATTGCATTTTTCTTATTTACCTCCCTTTTTTATATATGGGAGTTACACGTGACAATTTCCATCGAAGCGGAACAATTCCTTGAGTCAAGCCCATATTTATAATATGACACATTGGTTTGGCAATATATTGAGAAATCATCTTTATAAACAATACTGGCCCTCATCTGGCCCTGTAGCCTTTTTGACAGAAATGTCTTTTAATTCTTTTTAGTGCTTTCGGAAACATCGGCAAAATTGAATTCGCCAGCGGAAACATCAAAACAATAATTTTTTAAACGTCATATCTGGATAAGGACAAGTTTGTTGGGCTTGTATATTTTTACCTACTGAAACGAAATAGTCATTGAATTCATTCAAAATTTGTTTATGGTCATAGATAATTTCTTCATTGATAAGTAAATGTGGAATGCTATTGCAGACTTTCCTCTTATTAGGTAAGAATTGCTTTTGTAGGATTTGTCAATATCAACGTCATCTTTTGACTTTTTGGCAGTGTGTTTAGCAGCATTTTTCTCTTCAATAAAATGTAGGATGTTTTGATTAATCCATTTTGATGTTTTATTCTTGATTCTCATTCGTTTTATGGGTGCTATATCATTTAATATAGAATTCAATTTACTCTCAAATGCTCCATACGCCTTTTGGGGGGCAAACATAATCTTTTATACAAAGATAGTGTGCAATACTTCAAATTTACTCATTAGCTCATACTGTTATTAGTATCATTATCACAATCATCAATGTTTTGTAGAAAACGTACTTCAGAGAAAAGAATATATGTAGATACATTTTGAAATATTTGTTTTACGGACATAGTTATCGCATTCTTTTCATATAAAGTAACAGTCAATCTACGAGCCATCAATTGTAAATAGACATACATTGATGATGAAATAATATTGAATTAATATTAAGTATCGATGTCCATGCAGCCCAATTCGTTTTTTAAAACTTATATCAGAATGTAAGAAGCACATTTTATTCATATTAAATTATTTTATCTCATATTAATAATATCTCGTTTATATGTTCATCTTTGTTCTTACACTTCTGGAATTCTCAACAACATCTCATTCTTTTTTCAACCATTTATGAGTGATAATTGTAAGATGATTAACTCTAAAAGAAGACATATTTAAAAAAAATACCAAGAGAAAAAAAGGTCATGGGATGGAAAACAAAAGAAACAAGTACACAATCCTAGGACACGTTGTGCAAGTAATTGTAATACTTCCCTTTTATAGTATTGTCTTATTTCAGTTTGTCCAATACTAATTTAATTTCTTTTGATAAACATCATATAGGTAAAGCAAAACGTGCATCCAATGAATAAAAAGTGTGAGTGTGTGTTTGTTTGTGTGTGTGTGTGTGTGTGTGGGGGGGGGGGGGCTAAGGAACAATATTTGTTTTCCTCTCGAAAATTTAAAAATCGCACCCCCTATTTATTCATTGAATACACGTAATAAAGGTAACATTAATGTGTTTTTACCTGTTTCCCCCCCATGTGTGTCATATGTGAATCTAATTCTAAGATATACAGCGAGTCTAAAAAACGGTGAACTGCTGTGTTTGTTTTTTACAGACGTATATCAATCAGATATGATTATTTACGTCTGGGGACCGACCTTTAAAGTAGATATTCATTGATTTTAAAAACTAACTTTATTTTCATTATTGCAAAGTTTTAACGTTGATTCGACAAGGTTATCAAATATTCGAAGTAATGATTATTATAAATTACAAAACGCTTAGATACAGCCCCGGCATAGCACCTGAAGACCTCTCCGAACGCTGCTGAGATGTGTGAGATCACAGGATGGACATGATTCTCACAAGCAGACGATGTCCCATGACATCTCACACATTTTCAGTGCCTGTTTTTTTATCTTCTCTTGAGTTCTTTCTCTTACTTCACTACCGTCAGGCTAAATGTTTAATCTATTGCCTCACTCTAAACCCCGCGCATGTTTTTATTTTGATGACAAATGCAGCAATACAAAAATAAAGGAATCTGTCGCTTATTAACAAAATAAGACGCCATTGTATATTCAGCTGCACACACCGCGGTATGTTCGGCGTTTCAAGAGGGAACAAATGCCGTCCTTAATATCATTCCGAGGGGTTTTCAATTTGAGAGTCTGGTTTCTTTGATTGTTAATTAATCCCTGTCATGTTTATTTACCAGCAAAAGGCTTTAACTTATTAGAATCGGTTTCATATCCCCTTTTGAATGGTTTAAAATGCCATCACATTTATATACACTAAACTCATTATAATTTGAGAAATAATAGCTTTGCAATTATGTTCATTCTTTATGAGATGTCCTCTGCTTGGGCAGTATTGGTCCATTATGTGACGTCATTAAAAACATTGTTATTTTTCTGACGAATCTCTCGTATATCCCAGATGCTATGGAGGTTGTTGTATTTGTATTTTTTTTTATAAACAATCCGGTATGTAGTTGACCTAAAACTTGTACGATAGCCATCTGTTAGCTTACCAGTTTCTAGTGATACATTAGTTGACATATTTGTGATTTTCTTTGAATTTCCAAAAGACGTGACTCACTTTCGAACCTGCGTCCTCTGCTGAATCAGTTTTTAAATTCCACTTTTAGCTGGATAACAGACGCACGCCACAACTCCCCGTTGCTTCCTAAATCAAAAAAAAAAAATCAAAAGCATCGAATTGTTTGGTGTCAATTAAAAGACATAAAGGAAATGATTAAAAAATGACTGGCAGCTACTTACTTTATTTTAAACGTCCCTGTTCCTTTCTATCTTATTTTGTTTCTCATGTTCAACCTTTGTTTATTCATCGTCAATTTTCTTTCTTTGACATTTATTGAGAGTATCTTTTTCTTATGAACAGAAATTTATTTCCTATGTGCCACTGTTCCCGCTTCCAAGTCACCTTCTAGTAGTCATTGATAACACGATAAATATCTCGACAAATAACACAATGATAGATTTGCAAGTAAGATATTTTATTGACATATGTTTAGTACTTATCATGTTTATAATCAGTATAGGTAGTTCTAATAACTAGAGAAATGTTTTCTTCCAGCGAACGACCCTTTCGTTCCGAAATGTTTGGTCCCCGTAAAGGGGTAGTTGAGTTCTGTTGCAGAGGGCGCTAAACGAAACAACTTTTTGGTGAGATAATGAAAAACTGATTTTAAAATTTGAAAGAACCTACAATTTAAATGAGAAAATCATATTTGTTTGATCAAAATCGGTTCAGAGACGGCTGAAAAATCCATAAATATAACAATTTCTAATATTTGTGTACCACCACACACTAAGTTGAACCAGCCGTTGAAAAAAACGAAATAGCGCCTTATACGTTTTATTCGAGCCAAAGCCGAAGTTTTTTGTTTTTGGCTTTTTCGTGTTGTTTAAATACGCACAACCAGCCGGCCCATGTATTGTTATTATTAATAAATTGATTAATTAACGGTCATCATAATTTTTTGAAAGTACAGCTGAATTGGAATGATCGTACTGGTTAAATTTCACACATTCAGGGGTCTAAAATTAGCTCATATCAATTTTAGGTTCTAAAAGGGCATTAGAAAAGGCATAAAATAAGAGTAAGAGCAATAACCATACAATTTGAAGGCATTTGCGGTCTGGAACAAGAATTCAACTTTCGTTTATGGACACATAGTTTATAAAATCTTAGTTTAATTGCTAGGTTGAATATGAGGATAAGGCAAAATAGAAATTGATTTCCATACAGTCCTGTGTCTTAGAAAGTGATACAAAAAAAACGAGAGGAAAAAACTTTGGGAGGGAGATAGATGTAGTATGAGAGTGAAAAATAAGTAAAGAAAGCTCGGTGGGAAAATGAAATCGAAATTATATAGAAAGTGGAATGGATTTTAAAAAGATGTAACAGCGTTTTCGCTTGGAATGTACTGAAATTGAATTGGATTTTTCGGAAAGCTTTCAAAACATTAGAGAATGAGAGAGAGAGAGAGAGAGAGAGAGGGGTGGAAACGTGACACTTTAAAGGAATAAGAGAAACTTTAGAAACAATAGTGCAGATCAAGTGTGATATGGAGATTAAAAAGGCAAAGAGGGGATATAACGAACATAATTTCAAAGACGAGAGGAAGAAAAAGAGCCTTAAAAAACGGTACGATAGACTCAAACGATTGAGAAGATGATTCGATATTAAAAACTTGTGGAAACGTGAGATTTTAATTGAGAATCTATTTGTTGTAGCTATCCCTCCATGCATACACGACTTCGTGGACTTCATCAAAGACAGGATTGAGACGATTCTTCACACGATCTACGTAGGCTTTGAGCTTAGGTCGCCCCTCTGTGACATCTCGTCCATTTATGGTATTCTGCATCATCTGATCGGTGAGATATAAAGAAAGGGACGCAAGTTTCCGTATGTGGCCTTTGCTCATTAAAAATATATTCACGAAAGGAATGTTTTGATACATTGTTCATTTCCTATTAATAAACCTTAGTTCTTTTTGACAAAAACACATAGATATAATTAGCATCGTCAAGATATAATTATTTCGTCATTTGCAATGAGAATTGTTCAGCGACGACTGTCAGATTGACAAATACATAGCGAGAAAATGTTAGTGTGGTTATATTTTGATATACGAAAAGCATAAATAATACAACATTTTTGATATTTAATATCTACAAAAATCGTTTTATTCCCGGATTTACAGTTTACAGCCATTTTATGTCGAATCCCTAAATTCAATCGTAAAAATAGAGAGGGCCCTAGAAATTAACAAAAAAGATATTCGTCTTTTAATATACAGCAAATACTAATTTACAAGAATTTAAATTGATTTGATTTGATTTTATTGATTTCTTTATCATATTTCAACATACATATTCTGAACATACATAGGCGTACATACATAATGTCCATCAGTGTGAATCTATGTGAATTTGCGTTATTCTATATTGTACTGACGAGATACACAGAAAAATACGGGGATGTATTACATCTACACAACATAGTTTCAGTTATAATTAATTCGTTTATAATCTAATATTATCATATCCTACTTCATGTTTAATCCAAATAATATCACTTCCGTTTGACTTACCTCGGGGACGGCGAGCATGTCAGCGACAGAGATATCATCTCCAGCCAACCAATCATTATCCCGCAAGAAAGCAGTCTCGAGCTTGTCTAGTTGTTTGGTTAGGTTTTCTTCGTCTCTTTTCAACCTTTCTTCTGATGCGTGCTGCTTACCTCCGGTAAACAACGGAATGCCGACCTAGAAGGACGCAAATGACTTAGTTATATCGCATAAGGAAACATTCATCATCACAAATTTCCCTCGCCCGAAGATTTTAAGAGTGGCACGGGATATATCTTGGTAGGACGTCCAATTCGCTGTGCGCGAGACATATACACCCATTTATGATAATTCCACTATTAAGTCCAGTATCATCGAATTATGACACACAGAAAACTGTTGTCGATTCCACACACAGCTCGTATGAGCGCGGTGTGTGTACCATCTCTTTGTCTCTACTCATCGCGCGATCCCCCAAATGAGAGGAAAGGCAAGAACTACTGTCAACGTTTAGGGTGTGTTATTTTATCAGCTGATTCGGCGCACGACACGGACACGGTACAGAAGCTTGACTAGGAAACCTGCCGACCGAATCCCTTTCAGGAGCCACACCCAAAACCATACCAAGCCGTTGGTATGGTATTTTAGGGCCCTGAATTAAAACCATGAATTCGACTCGTGTAAAATAAGGCATTTACTGCGGAGCAATATCAAAGAAACATTTGTCATGAGATCAGGCTAGTATCACATAATGCTACTCTCTCACCTCACTGGCGAACATCCCAAAGCACGCGCCTCTGGTTCCTGTATGGTGAAAGGC